>NW_011888910.1:1204770-1207087 GCF_000151845.1 Pteropus vampyrus
AGCAGCAGAGGGGAAAAACAGCTGCCTGCAGCTTATCTCCTCTCTCTCTCTCTCCCTCCCTTAGTACCACTTGTAATGTCACTGAAGGGGCATGAGTAGGTGTGTAGCACATACAGGAGAGGATTGAGGTAGGGGTCCAAGGGCAGGGAAATGCCTCCTGGCAGCATGCAGAGGGGTTAGCCCAGCTTTCACTGTGGCCCCTGGTATACAAACAGACAGATGACAGGAATGGAGGAAGCCGACACTGGGGGCTGGAGGGAGGCACCACAGAGAGCCTGCAGCACATACTTTTACCCTTCTTGTCCTTTCTCTTCTGGAAATCAAACACATGACCAAATCCCACAGCACACCAGCAACGGCCTTGAGATTGGCAGGGTTGGAAAAGAATGCATTACTGACACGGTCATAGAAGTCTGACTTCTACAAGAACAGCAAACTGCTCTTGGTTCTGAAGGCACAGAGAGAGACCCAACCTGCCAGCCAGTGTTCAATCTCTGCCTCTGGCTGCCACAGTAAAGTAAGGGCTAGAACAAGCCAGCTCCCATTGGCTAAGGAAATACTCTCCTTAGCTGAGGGTTTGTCCTTTCAATTCTCAAAGGATTTTACAATAAATGAATGATGTTCTTGTTAATAGTCAGATCTACTAGTCTTGAAAAAAAAAAAAGTTAAAAATTTAAAGTCATTGAATTGAGAACTGACATGTACTATAGATTGTCTAATGAGGCAGGGCACCGCAGTCTTTTCTTTTTTTTTTTAAAGAAAACTGCGCACAATTTTGGGCTGGGGTAGAAATGCAATGTGATGTGCTATTATGGTATTGGCGTTCCGTGTACAGAGTAAGGGTATAAGAAGCCTGAAGTAGTCAGCAGTTTTGATGGCACTTATCTGAAAAAAAACTGTCACCATTTAAGGTATCAGCCCTGATAACCACTGACTGAAGCATGTTTCCCAAACCACCTTCCCAAAGATGCTGAAGTGAAAGGAAAGCATGTAGATACATAAAAGATTAAAGAGTCAGGCCCGGAGGCAAATTTATCAGCAATGGGATTTACAGAAATGGAAAACAAGGCCACCAAAAGCTTTTTTTTTTTTTTTTTAAACTTGTGGCTAAACAATTATGGGATTAGCTCCTCCCCAGTGCTTGCTACCATAATATTTTATTCATCTGGTGACCTTAACTCTCCAGAACAAGATGAAAACCCTGAAGTCAACAAAAACAGCTCAGAGTAGCCCAAAACGATAAAAGCTTGGGTGGCTTACTTTTACATCATTCTATCAATTCTACCATCATGGCAGGTTAAGGGACTTCAGATGACCCCATCAAGGGCAAAAATAATTTTTTTCCTATGCTAAACATATTTTCAAAAGAATGCTTTGGCAAATTTCAAACATCAGGAAACACATTTCTTTAGAATTTCAGGTTTCCCCAACAATCTAAGGAAAATGATGGTGGTTCTCTTACTTAAAGGTATCAAGTCTCTTCAAGCTTCTAAATATCTGGCTTTCAACACAGGCGGACTACAAAATTTGGTAGACAGGACTCAAACCAAATTTAAATAGTCAGTCAGTTTCCTAATTGTTACAAAAGCAAAACTACATAAAAGTGGCTTTTTATAACAATAAAGACTAAAGGACAACCTGCTTTCATGTTCCCTGTCAAGTATATAGTACCTGGGAGAAACCTGGGAAGAATTTGACTTCTCAGTTTCATTGGAATGGGGCACCCAAAGAATGGCACAAAACCATAACTATAACTGTAACTATAAATGTTGCAAGCCTTAAAATATTAAAAAGGACACATTCCAAATAATAGTATTCATTTAGCTCTTGTTAAGGACTGTGAATTGCTCCCTTCATCCTCACAAGAATCTTCAAATCCATTTCCCAGATGGGGAAACCAAGTCTCAACTTGCCTGAGGCCGTGGAGCTGCCAGGCAGTTGGGATGCAGCCAGTGGCTTAACTCCCTGCTACACTGCTAAGCTGTCCATTCAGAGGACAGTTATTTGCAGATGCCCAGCTCCTTCTATAACTCATACCACATTCTTAATGCCTGGACACTGGACAGGGGCTCAACTGGGAGCCTTTCTTAGCATGAAGCCCAGCCCGTCATCAGAATCTGTGAAATATCATGCTGAGAAAGCTGCTGCTCGACCCTCACCACCTCCCTGAGATACTGGATTTCTTGCTCATTATAGTGTTTTAATCAAGAGACTGACATTCCTTTTTTAAAGGGATTTCATGCTTCATTTTTCCTGCTCTGTCTCCGGAGGCAAGAAGGGCTAAGTACAAACAACCTCTCCTCGGAGCCCTGCCCAA
>NW_011888910.1:1207137-1270383 GCF_000151845.1 Pteropus vampyrus
AAACGATAAAAGCTTGGGTGGCTTACTTTTACATCATTCTATCAATTCTACCATCATGGCAGGTTAAGGGACTTCAGATGACCCCATCAAGGGCAAAAATAATTTTTTTCCTATGCTAAACATATTTTCAAAAGAATGCTTTGGCAAATTTCAAACATCAGGAAACACATTTCTTTAGAATTTCAGGTTTCCCCAACAATCTAAGGAAAATGATGGTGGTTCTCTTACTTAAAGGTATCAAGTCTCTTCAAGCTTCTAAATATCTGGCTTTCAACACAGGCGGACTACAAAATTTGGTAGACAGGACTCAAACCAAATTTAAATAGTCAGTCAGTTTCCTAATTGTTACAAAAGCAAAACTACATAAAAGTGGCTTTTTATAACAATAAAGACTAAAGGACAACCTGCTTTCATGTTCCCTGTCAAGTATATAGTACCTGGGAGAAACCTGGGAAGAATTTGACTTCTCAGTTTCATTGGAATGGGGCACCCAAAGAATGGCACAAAACCATAACTATAACTGTAACTATAAATGTTGCAAGCCTTAAAATATTAAAAAGGACACATTCCAAATAATAGTATTCATTTAGCTCTTGTTAAGGACTGTGAATTGCTCCCTTCATCCTCACAAGAATCTTCAAATCCATTTCCCAGATGGGGAAACCAAGTCTCAACTTGCCTGAGGCCGTGGAGCTGCCAGGCAGTTGGGATGCAGCCAGTGGCTTAACTCCCTGCTACACTGCTAAGCTGTCCATTCAGAGGACAGTTATTTGCAGATGCCCAGCTCCTTCTATAACTCATACCACATTCTTAATGCCTGGACACTGGACAGGGGCTCAACTGGGAGCCTTTCTTAGCATGAAGCCCAGCCCGTCATCAGAACCTGTGAAATATCATGCTGAGAAAGCTGCTGCTCGACCCTCACCACCTCCCTGAGATACTGGATTTCTTGCTCATTATAGTGTTTTAATCAAGAGACTGACATTCCTTTTTTAAAGGGATTTCATGCTTCATTTTTCCTGCTCTGTCTCCGGAGGCAAGAAGGGCTAAGTACAAACAACCTCTCCTCGGAGCCCTGCCCAATTCAGACATTCCTCTCTCCTTGAGCCCACCCTCCCCTCTAGCCCTGTCCCAGCCGAGAACTGACATCCAACAGCTGCACTAATCTCTCCCAGTTGCTGGGAGCAACAGTGCGGGCCCTGTGACAGGGCTCTGGCCAGCAGCGGGTGGCAGCCTGCCCTCCCCACACCCAGGAATCCACCACCCTGCACACCCTGCTCAGACTGTTCAACCAAACCAGTGTGGCGTGAAGCCAGGGCAGGTCTAGGGACTTCACAACAGTGGCGGTGGGGGCGGGGTAGAAGGTGGCTGGGGTAAGCCCAAGTCACAGAGGCCCCTTGGGCAGGGCAGAGAGAGGGCAGTCCTGAAAAAGGTGCCTCCAGCTTCCAGGCCCGCTGGGAAGTGGGGGCAGAAGGGGGAGGAAGGAATGTCCTGCCTTCCACTCTCAGCCACCAGCATCCTTTTAAATCTACTTCCACCTGGCCGAGTCTCAGACCCCTGAGACTCTTGAATACAAGATGCTGACAAATATTTTGTTATACTCTTTCCCTATTTTTAGAATGGCACTTAACAAGCATGGGATCATTGCCATGTTAATTAGTTTGAGGGTCTTCCTGCAGGTGATGGGTGTATGTGTGAGGTGGGGGATACAGTAAAGGGAGCTGAACACTCAAGAATCCAGATGAAAGGTTCTGGTACCTCTTTCTGCTACCAACATGAGGCGTGGCCCCCAGCTTACCCTCCACGCCTGCAGCAGCACTTAACCTCCCCTCACACAGCCATGCCTGTCAGAGCCCACTTGGGTTCCCCACATACTAATTTCTGGCATAGATTTAAGAGCATCACGTTAAAATTTAAAATCACCTCACAGACAAAATCAATAATTTGATCAGAGCGAGGATGGCCTCTACTGGAGGAAATGCAGTGAAGCGCCCCATGACATCTGATGTAAAGTGCTGAGGAAAGCTTCACCCCAGCCGCCAGATCAGGCTCCCTCTGTTTGGACAATAGGCTCCCATGCACCCCTTGGCCATAAAGGGACCCCCCACCCCTTTGCTTTGTTTTATAACCACTCCTTTACTTGTTTTCTTACTGGTCCATAAAGGGCCCTATCTCCAATGTCACCATTTTTTTCCTCAAGTCTGGTCAAATGCCTGACACATAATAAGCATTCAATCATTTCCTGGGTCCATTTTAACTAAAGTAATTTAAAAATTATTTATTACCCTATCTCCTTTAATCAAGAAACCATGTAAGATTATACAGCTTTTGCCAAATTTTGCCCCCAGCTGCAGCTATATTGCCACGGTGACCAGCTGCCATTCTGGCCATTCTGCCCTGGTCAGCCTGAGAGAAGCCATTCATACATAAGACCAGGGGCTTCCGAAGCAAAGCCGCTGCCTTGGCACCCTCTCTGCCATAGGTGGCCTTGTGTTAGACCTGCACTTGTATGGTGAGCTGCTGAGCACTTGAGATACACCTGTTCAAACTGAGATGGCCTGTGATCAAACCACACACCCTGGATTGCAAAGACTTAGTATGTAAACAAGAATGTAAAACGTATCACTGACAATTTTTATACCGTGTCTATGCTGACATTATATTTGGAACATACTGGTATAATCAACAAAGCATGATCGATTTCACCTGTTTCTTAAGTAGCTACTAGAAAATTTAAAATGATACACATGGCTCTCATCCTACTTGTACTCGTCAGTGCTGACCTGGACTTCCCTCTCAGCTAACTTTACTCGCAGCAGTGTACGGCCTGTTACTCTGTTCTATTCTTATAACCAAGGAAGACATTCAACACCCTGAAATATCCTCACATAGGGATGTCCTCTTTGCATCCACCTGCTCGCTGAACACTCTTGTCTGTCACCTCCAATTCCAAATGCCAGTTCTCAATAAGCCCTGTGTTTCTCCTTGTCTGGGGAGCTGTCCAGAGGGGCTGATTTATCTCTGGTCATGCCAGGGTGCAAGCAATAACGGATACCAAGAACAAGAATCAGTACAAGCAGCTTCGTGTCTTCTTTTTGCTGTATGTTGATACTTCATTAATTTAAAACACAAGAGAATGGAGATCGGCTTCAGCATTTATACAAGTTTGGATTTCCAATACTTTTTGTTAAGAACAACAGGCACCTTGCCAGCTTTGGGGGTGGGGGTGTAATGGCAGGAGAGAGAGAAGCCAACAGCTGTTTTGAGTTACAAACTTTCTGTTTAAACTGGTAGCGTCCATCCCACTGTGGTTCTGCTGCCTTTGGGGTTTGCAAATGGAGATGGTGTCTATTTTAGCTCTGGGTTAACAAGCAGTTTCTCCCACTAGCTCCTGTCACAGTTCATTGCCTGGCTGGGCCCTGCCGGCTCCTGCCTGCCCCAATGGCCTCCCTCCGATAGCAGGCTATTATGTGGAACAGCAGAGCAGAAAGGAGAAAAGGGAAATTAACTATGTTCTGTAATCAACTCCTTTTGGTTTCTAGACATAAGCCCCACCCCACCTAGCAAAAGCCACTACACAGGGGACGGCCTGCTTGTTCCCCACAATGGACACAAGGCAACCCCTTCTTAATGGCCACTGCCAGGCACTGTTGGGTGCATGGTCCAGGGGCTCCAGTGAGAGGGAAGGCTGCCAGGCAACAAAAACTCTCCAGTCAACCCCTCACCAAACTACAGAGTAGGCAAGGAAAACAGGCAGGACTTAAGTTTCAGATTCATAGCCTGTTGACTACTCTGGTGGCCTTAGAGTCATGATAATGATAAGTGAATTAACCACCAAACTGTGCAGAAAGGAACAACCAGTGTCAGTGCAATTCCTATCTCAATCCACCCTGGGTAGCAAGCCCAGCCTGTCTCCGGAGTAGGTGCTCGTCCAGAAGGCCCTGCTCCAGAAGAATCCATACCCATGTCCAGGCTAGCATTTAAGAAGGGGAGACTTGAGACTTTCATCTCCCACTGCTATACACGGTGTTGTGGAGGCTGCAGTCACCCAGAAATCTCTCTGGAGAGTCAAGTTATTTTCCCTGTAGGATAGAATTATCTGAAAGGGGGCAAATGGGTAGTTCTTAATGATATCTGAGCACAGAATAAAGTATGATGTGAAATAAAACATAGGAGGGAGCAGTGTGTTTACTTTGCAGTATTCGGTCAGAGGCTGTTTGGCAGAAATGGGAGTTGGGGGTCCTATGCGCTATCCTTGCCTTTGTCCGTGACTGGCCATGTGAAGCTCATCTGGTAACTTCACCTCTGTTTTGCTCAGGTCCTCAGTCTAGAGAACTATTTAATATTCATCACCCACCACAAGCCCACATCCTGGAGATGCTGTGGACATTAATGAAACCATGAAGACAAGTTCGTAAATCTCACAGAACTATAGGCCCTATACAAAGAAGAGCTAAATGCTTTTTCTTGGTAGACAGAAGAACAACTGTTTGGAGACAGGTTTTGGAATCACAGAATTTAAGGCCTGAAAGGGAACACAGAGGTTATCTGGTCCAGCTCTCCTTCGAGGTTCATATGCAGCTGGTCGAAGTCCCAAGTGAGCAGAGATGAAACTGGGATCCAGGGGTCTGGACAACAGGTCCATGCTCGCTCCCACACATCGTGCAACTTCCTCAGACGGGGGAGTTATGTAAAGACATTTTATAGCACTTCAATTGCTCAGTGGTTAAAACTCTTCATAAATCCTTTTTCCCTTTAATGGAGAAAGGTCAAGCTAATATGATTAAGGATTATGATATCTGACATGGCTTTAAGTTACTATACAATTAGGCTCCCCCCATCCAACATGAACGTCTTCTCTCTTCAGCTTGCTCAGACCTTTTCACTCCTAAGTCGCAACCAAACACATGTCTTCAGGAAGGAAATGTGGTCCATATACCGGTGAGTCACACACACAGATGTCCAGATTTCTACCCTCCCAAGCCGTCTTCTGAAACCCAAGCTGCAGCCATGTAAGTGCTCGCTTCTGCCCTAGGTGACCCTGGCAGACATGCTACTTTCCAGCTTTGTACTGTACCAGAGATTCCCCGATGGCGCTGTTCTTTTCAGTGCTTAAAAACTATGGCATAGATTTTAAAAGTGGCAGTTCTGCAGGAAGAGGTTTCAAGCTAAGAACACAGGACTTTCTGCCTGATGAAAAAGTTCTCAGAGAAGATAGAGAAAGAAAGCTGAGTACCCTGCCCCTCAGAACCCCACACTTTGCTGGAAAGTCACATTACCATCTACGTTTTCTGCCTGGGGAGGCTGAGGATCAGAAAAACTAAAACCAGTAGAGTCCTAAAATTGAAGCTAGACCAGCAGAACGAGCACCTACCTATCACTGTTCTTCTGTGATGGGCTTTACTTTAGGTTGAATGTCTTACGCAAAATAGAACTTGGACTTACCCCAAAATGCGTTCTTAGTGTTCTGTGCTACCAGTCCAGTCCAGTCCAAACACCCACGGACAGCTGGTATGCCTTTCGTGTCCTTATTACAAACTCATGCACAGCTAACAATCATGTGGGTTGCAACACCTTTTGTGAAGACAATGTGTCTGCTGCCCAAAAGCCCCCTGTGAGAGGAGACTCCCCATGCAGCAGGAGCTCGTGGTGATGGTTTCAGGGGCCTCGTTGAGAGTGAAGGAAGCAGACTGAACCTCAGTAAACACATCCTGTGGCTACAGCCGCCTTCTCTCACACCCTTCAGCCCTACTTCTTCCCCACACCACACACCATTCTGAAAGGCCTTACTAACGTCATCATATCCAAGTCATTTCAGCTGAGTGTGGAGTAATGGGAAATAAGGATGTGTCATATGCCAGAACAAACAGGAATGGAAAAGAGCTTCCAGGGGACAGGTACATTCCACCCTTTCTCCTACCTTAGTGGGTTATCTGAGTGGGTCTCCATGTGGGTCTCCAGTCCATACTTGCAAACAAACTCCTTGAAACATACTGGGCAGTGAAAAACTTCATCAGCTTTCTTTTCCAGGTCACCTGACTTCCCATCTTCTACCATCTTAGGGGGGAAAAAAAAAAGTGAAGTCATGAAAGAGGCCTCCCACATGAATTTGCTTCTGAAGACAACATGAAATCCAGAGGCTATCTAAAGAGAAAAGGATGCCTCCCTCCTAGGTATTAAAAATGCTACTGACCAGTCCTTTATTCATATAACAATACTTGCTGAATTCTACCATCCATCCGTCCACCTATCCTTCTATTCACCCTCAACCCACTCATTCATTCAACAAATATTTATAAGAGCACCTAGCATCTGACAGGCACTGGGAATAAAAGAGGACAAAAGAGTCCCTAACACTTATGAAACTTCCATCCTAGCTGAAAAAACAAAAAAAGCACCAAACAGTGGAGCAAGCTCTACATTTCATCAGTGGGCTCAGTGAGGAGGCTCCACAGAGGAAGCGCAAAGGTACGTTTTTCTGCAGACACTTTACAAAACAGTGTGAAAAAACAAAAGTTAAAAGCTTAGGATGGATGTCTGCCAGGTCCCCAAACTGCGAAAATAAAGACTAGAGGTATTTCTGCCACAAGTCCTGTGGTTAGGCGCATCTGTGTTGGGAGCAGAAAGGACCTTTTTAGCAGGTGCTGGGTCTTCTTTCTCCGACTCAGCATCATGACTCAGTTTCCTTTTGGATGATAGCCGCCTACGTTTCAGTGGGGATGGAGGTGCTGCAGCTGTAGCACTGTTAGGGTCCTTTTCATGAATCTTCATATGTCTGGAGAGCACAAACACACACACACACACACACACACAAACACAATGTGATTTAGCAAAAAACTGAATTGGTTTATTTGGAATTTTCTATATTTTATCATTAGGGATTGGTAAATTTTCTTAAGAGGTAGGGAGTATAATTTATACAGTGACTTCTGTCTTTTTAAAACCTTATAACCTGAACCCCTCTTGAAGCTCTTGCAAGGGCTATCCAAAAAATGTTGCTTAATGCCTTGTTACCTATTGAGAGACATTCGTGAACTTCACTGGCACTAATGAGATGAAAACAAACTATCTGATGACCAGTTCTAATGCAGACAAAATATTCTTCCATAAAGAATTCCTAGAAGCTAACCAAGTAATTAACCAAGTAATTACTTTGTATTTGCCCCCTGGAACTCACACCTCCATGTACCAGTTAGTGTATGTTCTCTCTCTTCTGCCTTCTGAAGCATGTTAGGGGTAAATGTGAGAAGTGGTGACAGAGCAAATATCTGGAGTGCTTATTAAGTCCTGAAAGCCTTTCCATGTTGTTCATGGTATTACATGGATTAACAGATCATGAGAGTAGCTAGGACAATGAAGTGAGTTAATTACATGTTGCGACCCTGACATCTACGGGACTAGGAATACACATATAAGTAACTAGCACATATACATACAATTTGTATACATATATACGTATTATAAAGAGGGTTTTATGGTGACCTGATTTAAGTAATCTAACTTTATCAAGTTCTAAAACAAACATCCTAACAAGGTCCCAAGACCTACAGGGAAAGAATGACATTACAAAAAAATAGTCTCAATTTCCTTACTTTGTGACGTAAAAGGTCGAGGTTTCCTAACGACAATCATCACCACCATCATCATCATCTTTGACCAGGGTTAAACTGTGCCAGAAGTAGGAATGTAGCCATAGCTTTTTATAAATAGCTCTTTTAGAAAAGATTATCATAATGGAGAAGTTCTTAGGAATAGAAAAAGACAGCAAAGTTTTCATAAACCACCCTGTCATACTTACCAGGAGTAGCAACAATTCAGGCTCTCAGGCCACTGGCGTCAATGACATTGCTAAGATAACACCTTTCCCTCACGTAACCCCTGTCCTGCGATACCCGTGTTTTTCTGAGCATGTGGAAGTAAGACGCTGACTGCTCTTGTTCTGGTTCTACAGACATACTCTAGAATGTGGAGGGGACTCCACATTAGCCCCCTGCCCAAAGAGCACCAGCCCAACCATCTGTCAGCAGGTTGGATGTGGCCTAACTTTTGAGGAAATGGGCCTCAGGGAAGGAGACTCAGGCCAAACCTCTGCTTCCTTAGTGGGAATCAGTATGGTGGAACAGAAACACACAGTGGGAGAGAATGGAAAAGAATCACAACCATCATGCCCACGTCCACAGAGTTCTTCACTTCGATTATTAGGGAAGGAAGCTTTGTTACTAGTTTTTGGTTACTTAAAGTCTCGGGAAAGTTCATGGAAATAAACAGTGCTTTTCTAAGTACCTGCTCAAGTCTAAGGTGATTTAAGGAGACCATCACTTATTTTCAGCATTTGGAGGGACATTCCAACTTTAGAAATGTAAAAAAAAAAATTTTTTTTTTTTCACAGCATGTAAGAATTGAGGAAGTATGATAATACTAAGGGATGTAAATTAGTACCAAAACCATCCTTTCAATAAATCACTCAAAATCAATTTAAAAAATACCTTTTCAGGCCAAGCCTTTAGATCACGGGCTACAATCTTACGGCTTGAACCTGAACCTGAACACTTCCTTTCCGAGTAACTGTGGCCTAAGGTCTAGCAGTTGGTACAAAACCAATAACCAAGTTTCATCAGGGAGTGAAGGGCCCAAGGTCAGTCACAGAACATTCCCCACCTCCAGTCCTGCCTGTCTTATTCTGAAAAACTGGGGCTTCCCCTGAACTGTGAACTACCAAAGGCAGGGAGAGGAGACCAGGTCAAAGCAGTCTCACTCAAGGGCCTGGTGGCAAGTACAAGGCTGCTGAACACATCCACCCACTCCAAATTTCCTACTGAGCCCAGCTAGAGCCCCAGGTTTGAAGCCCAAGCAATGTTCCATTCTAGGGTTAAACCTCCAGTTCCTGACCAAGACATGGGGTGTTGCCAATCTTTCCTTTCAGCTACATGGTGACCAACAGCTGCAGGCTCATTTAAGAACTTAATTCAGTCAATAGCTGAACTGCCAGAGTTGGAAGCTCCAGTAATTTCTGAAGTCGGGTGAGATCTGTAGTTAAAAGATTCTCCCCACCATGACCCCTACTTTTCTTCCCTGGCCTCTGATAGCAGGAACGGCAATCTTAGCTGTCCATTTCCTTCTAAATGCTCACAGGAAGTGGGGCGAGTCACCATGATGAGCCAGTCATGGCCTTCTTCCCACGGAATGTTACCAAAACAGAGAAGAGGGCTGGTGGGGAGGAGACAATTCTATTCCTCTTCTTTAGAAAGCCTGGGTCTGTTTTTGTCTTAGGTTTTATTTCAAGGGCTAATTCATCTAACTTCCAGGTATCTTAAGAATCAATAAATTACAACAAGCCTCAAAACTGGGAGGAAGCTGAGATGCTATCCAATCTCCCACTCAGCACAGAAAGTCCTCTCCACAGCACACTGGAGAGACCATCATTTAGTCTGCTTGAATACTTCCAGCCACAAGGACTTCTCCATTTTTAACAGTGCTAATTACTAAAACCATCTTCCCCATGTTGAGTCAAAAATTCCATTCTTCCTTTAAAGTCTACCTGTCCTGGGGGACAACACAGAATCATTCTATATTCTCTTTTATGTGACAGCTCTTCCAGTAGTTCAGGAAGATGACTGCATTTCATTAAAACAATACTCCAGCTCCTTCAACTAGGCCCAAGTCCACTGAATTATACCAATCACTACTAACCTGGGATTACGCTCCAGTTTGTAAATGTCCTTCATAAAATGCTGGATCAGAAGTGAACATCAATTTGGATGTAGTCTGAGTGAAAGCCACAGGACTGGGCCCACCACCTCCAGAGGCTGTGTAAACAGAGCTAGAATATCTTTCTGAGTATGTAATGGCAACATTGCACCCTCCATTCCTACTAAGATCCCCATGATTTCTTCATTCAAACTATCGAGCCACGTCTCCTCCATTCTGTACCCTAAACAGTTAACACCTTTCATACCTCTCAGATTGGCAAGGATGAGAAATATGCAATGTCGGTGTGGTAAAGTATCTCTCTTGTTCTCTTCACTAGTCCCTGGTGACACCTAGTAGGTGGTCAATAAATATCTGCCAAAAGGCTAAGTGGGTGAATAAATATTTGTTGAATCACTGACTAGAGAGATGGATGGATACATGAATGAAATACGTGCAGAATATGTTACCCTTGCAGTATCACCACAACACATGTACTGGAACTCTTAACACATTATTGACAGGAGTGAAAACTGGTAATAATAATAGCCCTTCTGCAAAGTGGCTGAGCAAGAGGGACCAAATTTTAAATATGTACACTCTCTTATCTCATCAATTGCACTTCTAGGAATTTGTCTCAAAGAATAATAATTGGAAGAATGTGCAAAGATTTATGTATAGGTATTGATGTATCACAATTCACAGATGGATACAGTGCAATAACACTAACCACAGAATTTTCAACCAGTTGGTCTTAATATTTTAAACTCACCACCTTGCTTTTCTTCTTTGCCCTCCTACTGTCCACTCTCTACACAGCAGGCAGAGTAAGCTTCTAAAACATGGATCAAATCATACCACTCCTCTGTTTAAATGCCTCTGACAGTACCATTCGTAGAAGGAAATTTGGTCTCGGCCTATTTTTCTGACCTCGTTTGTTAGCACCCAAACCCAATCCCACAGCCTTTTTAGACATACTAGCTCTCTCTGGGTTCTTCAAACCTTTCCAACTAGTCCGACCCTCGGGCTGCTCCACCAGACTTTTGAGGGCTGGCACCTGGCATTCATGTTTCTCGTCAAGTGGCCTACCCCACTCTTGCAGATGCTCACGAGTCTACGTTTTTTTTACTTTCTTTACAGCACACAGTAGTAATTGCAAATATCGTGTATTTACTTGTTGGACTTTCCCTCGGCCTCAATTGAAAATAAGTTCCATTACAGAAAGAATCCTCTCTCCCCTGTTCTCTGCACTAGTCCCTGGCAGCACATAGTAGGTAGTCAATAAATACCTGCCAAATGGTTGAATGGATGAAAACAAATGAAATGAATAAGTATTTGCTGAATCACTGAATGAAAGGAAGGATGAAGTATATGCAGAAAACCTGTTATACTTGCCGTATTACAACATATGTCTTCAGTTTCCAAGACATCTTACAATTTACTAGGGTTTAATGCTAGCGAACTTGATAAGAGACTATAAATAGCGCTATACTGAAGAGACTTTAATGAAAAACACCCCAAATGAGGACACATGCTAAGTTTTTCTCTATTGGAATTAATCTGTGTTCAGGCATTCAAACACATCTACATTTATAGTAGAGAGAAATTAAAGTCAAAATAAGTGACTGCTTTTAGCATAAAACTCTAGAATTTTCTTTTGGAGGCATGCCACATTAATATAGAAATCCTGCCACACCGTGGTCTTAGGAAGGAATTTTATCAGAACTCTTTCAGGAGTCAAGTAGTTTTCTCTCATTCATAACACCAGGAGGGGCTTTTACAGTAATGAACCAAAACAAATATTGCAGATGTTTCTTAAACTAGGAAAAAAGTCTAAATCTGAGTACTTTTAAGCACTTGATAGGAGTCTACTTTGAATTTTGGGATGGATATTTATTTCCTCCTGTAAATATAATCAGTCATTTTCTAAAATGTGAAAAGATCCATTGTAGCTAGGGTGGGTTAGCTGCAAGAATATAGAATATACCAGAGCCAAAACAAATACACTTTGTAAAAGAGCTGCATGCCAATCTAGTAAAGCAGGCAAAGGAGACAGACCCATTTCTAAAGCACATCCCTCCTTTCCTTCCTGAACTTCATTGGTTCCAGTTCCAAATACAGGAACCCTCTGCTGACTTTTCTTAGGTATGTAAATATGCAGATTTGGAAATGGAGGTAAACTCAACCATTCAAGCACTGGCTTGCTCTGAGAAGCAAGCAGGAATGGGGATAGATGAAAAAGCAAATTTTAGTGGAAGATGGTATAGGAGATAGACCATATGATGCCAATGAAGACTTGGGGTAGCCTCAGAGGTGTGAGACATGTTAGAAGCTATATTCTAGTTTTACCATCTAGTAACCATGGAGACTCCTCAAATTATTTAGGTGACCTCAGCTTCAGTTTCTACATCTGTAAAATTCTCAGGAGAATACTATCAGTTTTCCAGAGTACTGATTTTCAAACTGTGGTCCTCTGATGAGCAGCACTGGCATCACCCGGGGAACCCATTACAAATCAAATGCGAGTTCTCAGGCCTGGTCCCTGCACTCTGGGTTTCCATATGCCTTCCAGGTGATGATACTCATGCCAGGTCAAGTGTGAGAGTCATTGGATCACAGGGAAATTCTAACCCTTCATACTGTCTGTGGGTCTAGTTAACTATCTAAGACAATGACATTTTTTTTTGGATGTAAACATTAAACCTCTCCCAGGCTCACTTGACAACATACCAGCAGTCCCTGCGCAAATTGAGCAGTATAAATACCTAACAAAAAACGTTGTGATGTTTAACATTCATAAAATATTTGGGGTAAAATCATTTGGAAAACTCTCAATTTAAAGGATCATCTAGTAGAAGATGTCAAGGCAAGTTTCAACCATTCTTCAAATTTTCCCAAATCTAACTTACGTGTGAAGGTCAAAGCTCAAGTGAGATCTAGATTATTCCAGTATTTGCTAACTTTTCAGTCTTAATTTCCTCATAGGTTTCATAAATCTAAGAGCTGAATTATTTGATCCTCCAAGTGAATAGCATTATAAGGAAGGTCATTCTTTCAGGACAAAGGACACAAACTATACACAAATAGCACACAGCACCACTCAGGCCTCCAGGCGGCCAAACTGAAGTCAACAGGCTCCAACAGGATTTTACGGCCTGATTATAGATACATCTCCACCCCTACCTGTACTCTGTATTAGCTTTGCTTTTCCAATAAAGCCTTGTGATAAACAAAGAGGGAATGAGTGAGATTTAGAAGCATCGCAGCTCTACAACCTATGTTTTGGGCCAAAGAAAAGTAAGCCTCCAGAAAGATGTGTGTATGTTTTGAGGGGGAGTTTAAGGGTGGGGAGCTGTGAGTGACACCTGTAATGTCAACCAAGTCTTGTGCCAGCAAATAAGGGGATGGGGAGTGAAGACAGAGGATGGAGATGGACTTGGGGGTGGGAGTGGGGGTAGGGAAAGGATGGCATGGTATCAACCAAGCCATTCCCAGTGTGGCTCCACCTTTGCGCTCAAAGGTACCTTCTAGTAATTCGGGTGTTGTTCAGGTTCAGTCATGCTTATCCAGAAGGCAGGTCACACCAGCTGTGCCCGGGTGCGGAGGAAGGTTGGACAATAGTGTAAGCAGCCTTGCTGACCAAGGAGACAGCACTCCCATAAAGATGTAGAAGTCAGCCTCGCATGAAGTGCAAACCTGAGAGAGGCGTCTCTGCTGTCTGCATGCTGGCTGTGGGAACACCTTGGCCAAGCTGTCCCCAGAGCTCTTGAAATGCACTTAGTGAAATGCTGAGATCCTGTGCCTACCGCACCAGGAGCCAGTAAGATTCCATGACCTCTGACGCCAGCACTGTGACTAACATAGGCTAAGGGAAGCTTTGCACCTTAGTAATAACACTCAAGTTTACTCCTGCTGCCTCTGCCTCCACTCAGGAGCAAAAGATAAGGGTGGTTGACTGTAGCTTTGTTGACTGTAGCCAGACACTCTATGGAGCCATAAATCTAAAGTGCATGAAAAGTTAAAGAATCTTAATTCAAAGTAGAGGTGTGCCTGGGATTCAGTTTCACATTACTCATTAACAATTGCATTTGCGCTATCTCTTAACACTCCTCAGCCCAGAGCTGCTCTCCAACCTCAACTCAAGGGTGCAGTTCTGGATGGATCCCCACTTCTGCTCTCCTGTCCCATCAGCTCCTGTCTCCTTTGTCATGTTTGAGAAGGCAATTCCCTCTCCATCTTGGTCTTGGGTAAGACCTTGGTACAAACACTGACTCATTGATGGACAAGGCTGGGAGGATGACTCCTAAAGAATATTTCTTCCTTAATGTTCCCAATCTTCCAGCCACACTTCAGGTAGGAGAAAGATAACCTTTTGGCTGTTGCATTCCTCCCCTCTACATTTCCACATTGATACTGGAAGCTGCTGACCTTGAAACGGAATTGAGGTACAATGTTTTCTAATTGCTTGTCTACTTCGAAAACGGAGGACCCTTCACCGCTCATTTTAAAGCTCCTTCCTCCTTTCCTGACTTTCAAACAGTACAGGGAGCTTGGCAGGCGGCCCATGTCAATAAATATCAACCTGTACAAAACCTTGATTCTAGATCTGTTCCTAACTGCCATGTCTTTGAATTAGTATACCCAAAACCCTTTGTATAATTTTTCCTTTGCCTGCTCTTGTTTTGTTAAAATAAATTTTTATTTGTTATAACATTCTCCATATATTACTTGGCTCCCTGGACACCTGTATATATCCACAAAAATACATAGCACATATTTCCATATAAAATAGATTCTTAAAAGACAATTGAAAGGCCTCAGAGGTTGGATGAGTTGACCTCTCTCTTACCCAACGAGCACCTTCTCATTCATGCAAAGCTGCTACTGGCCTGCCTGGACCTTCCCTGTGTTAATCCGGAGAAATGATAAGTAGAAAGTTCACTTTCTTTTAGCTATTTTAGGGCAGCCACCATGTTGAAATGGATTCTTCTCTTTCCCCACACTGTACTCCTTCCATTTCTTCAAATTTCCCATATAGGCCAGGAGACTGATCACATACTCAGAGCCGGCCCTGTCCCAGGACTCTGGCACTCACAGTCTTAGGTGACGGAGCCCATGTGAAGTTGACATTCCCAAAAGGGCCTCATCAGCTCAAGCCATTACCTCTGAGGGAAACAATCACCACCCCTACGGCTGGAGAATGCCCTTCTGTGGCAAATGACTAAAAAACTACAGTCAAGCCAATCCCTAAGCCTAAACTTCATGGTAGAATAAAAATGCTCAAGTCACCAAGACCTTTTAACACTTCAACTCTGAAGGAATTTGCTTTAGCTTTCTTAAGATGGCAGAAGCTAGTTATTCACATCCTCTTTCTTCTTGCAGAAGAGGAAGAGATGATTATCTCCATAATAAGGTGGTGCCAAGTCACTGTTTGCTGCTCCTCAGACACTTGTTCCAAAAAAGGAACAAAAAATGCTTAGGCCAGGCCCTTTGAGATGGCCTGCCACGCCAAAGAGGGAAATGGAAGGTGTGGGCGGTGGAAGCAGAGATGGAACACCATGAAAAAGAAAGTCATCACCCCTATGGGGACACCATTTTATATTATTTAGAGGCTGTAAAAAATAGCTGAGAAGGAACAGGGTACCAAGATCATTTCATCTCTGATTTGAAAGAGAATGAAAATTAATCTAAAGAGAAATGTCACCTGAAAAAACCAACTAGGCAACAGAGCCCCTGCTTTTATCTAAAATGGGATGAATATGGTACGCATGGCTTTTGCTTGCCACAGATGACAACATCATCAAATAATGTTGCAGAAAGAGAAGTATGCTGTTCTAACAACAGGAACCCAGAAAGAGAAGGTGCTCAGGAAGAAGGGTCCAAGATTTGCTTCTGATCTTAGCTGAACCACATAACGTTGCAGACCTCAATTTTCCCACCTGTAGAATTAGAACGATCCTCTTGAGTGAGCTGGGTTATATAAGCGTAAAGAATAAGAATTAAGTGCTGACACCACATACCAATGAACTAATTATGCAACTGAATCTCTAGTTTAAGGAAATACGAAATCCCTCCTCACTGAAGGCCAACAGGCTCTCCATCAACCCAGAGTCTTGGAGGAAGCAAAGGAGAAAGGCCCACGGGTGCGCACACACACCCAAGTGGGTTCCAGTGTGACACATACATATGCTAAGGTTTCTGTGCTGCTGGTTCATTGTTTAGTAGAGGAGTGGGGGCAGATTTTATTGCTAATCACCTTCCTTAACAAATCAGAAAAACGTTGACAGTGAGTGGGCACGTTTAGACGTTTGCTAGCACCAGCTTGTTCAGCCCAAACAGGTTGGACAGGTTGAATATTTAAACAAAGGCGGAAAAATGCAGGTATAAAGAAGGACGTGCTGCGGTGGAACTGCAGCCAGCACCTGCAGGTTTACATTTGTGATCTCATGCTGGCGATCAGACTTGTTCTCCTTCTCCTCCTCTTCCTCTTTACTTTAATACTTTTGTATTATAAAACTATATGGGACACACACTCGCGATCTGTTCAAAGTTCTCAGGACATCAGAGAGCGACGTGGTGAGAGAGAAGAACAGGGCCTGTCACACTCTGGAGCGGCAGCCAGCTCTCCGCTCCTCATCCTACCCTCAGCAAATACATACTCACCTTCTGTGACCTAATTTCTAGCTCACAATCGCCAGGTTGTTCAAGTGTGGGCAAGCAAGGATGCTCCAGGTTGGGATGCCATTCACCAGTTTTACCTGGTACAACTGAGCTTTTGAAATATTTCAACGAGATATGTCAAAACTATCGTACTGTTTGCATTCAAGAGAACATTTCTTTTGCATCTGCTTAATCTCAAAATCAAACTAATAGACAAACACCACCTCTGCCAAAACAGAAGAAAATTTAAGTTATAAACAACAGCTTTCCAGTCGGCGAAATGATAAACTAATTATGAAGCGAGATTGTGATTTCGAGAATCAGTAATAGGAAGAAAAAGGCCTGACCGGTGTTTAAGACATCCTGAACTTGGATAATTTTATGAGCGAGCATTTTGGCATTACTGATCTTGAACTGCTCCGAGAGAAAAACACAGAATCAAAAGTGAGCACCAGCCACAAGCACATTTTTTGAATATTCTTTAAAAATATAAATAAATTATTCTGATTGTTAAGGAGAACAAACAAACAAACAAAACCCCAAACAAAATAGAAGGGCAAATGTTTTAGAGAATGTCAGTTTAGGAAACACAAAAAAGGCTTCAGAGACTGTCAATCAAAATGAATACACTTGCACTTTGCTATTTTTTAATGCTTTTTATCTTATTTGAATAATAAAATTATCTGACAAATCACTCTGACCTTTCCTTTTTAAAAATTTGAGGTATAACTGACACAGCACTATATTAGCTTCTGGTGTACAACATCATGATTTACTATTTGCACACAGATCGTTTTTTCTCAGGGAATGGCGGTAGCTTCCTATTATTTACAGATTTCTAAAATGTAAAGAATTCTGAAAGGAACCACAAATGCTCATCCAATATAAATGCTAATCCACATGAAACATACAAAAATACTACAGAACAAGCAATCCCCAAAATGGTATTCAAATAATAACGAGGATTTTCACGATTCGAAAAAGGAAATTCAGGTATAGGGCACACAACTACTCTATATAACACCACTCAAACACTGCTGGCTTCTTAGAACACAGCTAAAGGTAGGTACTCTTGTGGTTGGAAGGCACAGAGTCTATTTTCTTGGTTTTGTAAAATATACTTGCTTTCCAGCATGCAAAAAGGAACTGATAGGTTAAATTCTCCAAAGGGAGACAAGAAAGGAAGGGAACTACAATTTGTTAAGCATCTTCTGTGAACCAGAGGCTTGGGTATATATTATAACATTTCGTTCTCACAATAACTCTGTGAGCAAAACATTACCCTGATAAAGCTGAAGAGGAGGAGGCTCCCTTCACCATTCTGCAAGCAACTTTTATCGGTCTTAGCCAGAGAGGAAGGAAGAGCTCTCAGGACACACAGAGAGGTGGCCTTTATTGAAACCACTATTGAAGTTAAAATAAAAGCAAACAGGTTTCAATTCTGGCCAATGAGATTTAAAGAGAGGCCAAAAACATTTAGATATAATCAAACAACAGAACTGTGATTATTTTTTTTCTGGTTAAAAAGGGTTTCGACTCTTATTAAACAGATAATTTTAAAATTTATCTTAAACTTTAATTTTAAACTTTAAAAGTACGTCTGACTATTTCAGTATACAGAGGACTAAATGTACAGAAACAGCTCTGATATCCAAGTGCTACCATCAGGAAACTACCAAACATTCACTGAACACCACTATATGGAAGAATCGCATGTCCGGCACAGTTCATATGGTTATTGTGTCTATATCAGTCATTGAAATCTTGTTTATACAAACCCCTTAACCACCTTTGTACAGAGCCACATGTGTGGTCACAGAGCACTAATCATAAGTGGAGCTGAATATGTTACAATCTTTGAACATCCTTGAAAGACATATTCTTCTGATTTACCTTTCTCCCAAGGGAAAAAGACTTAAGTGTAGGTAACTGAAATATTATTATATAATGATTTTTTTCCTTCCTTTTAAAACAAATGTACCAAATAAAAGCAGATGTTCATACAGAAGGGTGATCCACAGATTTTTATCCTACAAGAAATTTCTTCCCATGTGAACTCGCCTGGAATCTTCCTTCCCTTTCAGGAGTTTGTCAGGGGAGCAGGCAGGCACCTGGTGACTAAGACTCATTTTACAAGATGGAACTAGCTGAGCCTCTGAGTGGTCACCTTTACTCTTGAGAAGTAGCAAGTACCACAGCTAGTCACAGAGTGTTTTCGGAAACTCAGTATTATCACGACAGAAGTTCACGGGGCCCTTCCTCTTGCTGAGCTCTGAGGGTAAAGAAGTGACCGACTATACCCTTCCGAGACACTGTCCTACCTCTGCTCCTTCTGTCCTTTAATGCTGGCCACCTGTTTGGATACCCAAGTTCAGTTGTGCATGCCAAGGGCTGGCTCTGCCTAAGCATCTGAGAGTAGCATGCTAAATTCAGAGCCTCTGAGGTCTCATTTGTCATGGAGCAGGTCACATTTCTGTGCAGCGAATGTTTTCTTCCAGCATAATAGGAACACATAAGCCTCTGTTCCTGAAGACTGTCCATTATCCAACGGCATCCTCAAGGGCTATGTTCCTCTACTTAGCAACAGAAAAAGTCAGGCTCGCTGCAGGAGGAAAGGAAGCCCTTAGCAAACAACTAGAGGATGTTCTAGGGATTTCCCTCCCTCATCTTCACCCTCCCATTGCCACAGCTGAAATGAGAACACATCTTGCTCTTTAAAGAATAAATGGAGAAGTTAGTTAGGGAAGTTTGCTCCTACCAGTTTTCAGCGTGTCCTTACCCATAACACATACTCCATAGCTCTATAGCTTAAAAGTCTACAGTCTGTAAAACGAGGAGCAAAGTATGAGTTAATTTCCTATCTTCCCAAAGCAATTACATTCTACAAAAGAAAAAAAATCCCTATTTCTTTTCAAATGAGGTCTGTTTTAACCCTCTCTTTTAAGTATCATCACTTCTTCATACCTCTGCAGTTCAGCACTTTCTGGAAAGTTTTGCAAATTGCAAAATGCTCAATGCCCTTTTTCCTACAACAAACTCTCCCAGAGGGTGTGTTCTGGCTCAGTTTCCCAAGTTTGTTTTGGAAGACGAGCACCGCGCAATCCAAATTTTCAACGTGGGAGCAACTGATAAAGAGTTCTGGAAAGTTAAAAGCTGGAGCCGTGATGATGTTTCCATGATACATGTTTTGTACTTGATGGCAACCTACTATTCTGCTCAGGAACTAAGCTGTGGTTAGAAAGGTTTGGGATAAAGGATTTTAAAACCTCAAAAACATGAAAATCCACAGACAGGGAAGTGGCAACTTGAAACACTAAACTATGGTAATAAACTGAAAAGGTCTCTACCCCAACCATTTTCAAAATGAGCTAGATATTTGTATTGCTCTTGTCTCCCCAGTTACAAAATATTCAATTAAAAATATTTAAATTTATTTACTAGAATTAAATTATAAGACGTTATGAGCTCTATCAGAGCTACAAGACAACTGCCAACATGATTACACATAACCTAATTTAATGTGCTACCTGCGTAATTTAATGTGCCAAGTTTATTTTCTTTTACTAACATAGCAATTCTATTGCATTATGTGCTTGCTGATGGTCCTCTCATCAAACTAAGATAAAGGAAACTCTACAAAAAGACTGACAAGCCTTGTAAACAAAGATAACTAACACGTCCTCATCAAATGACTAGTGGTCAAAGGAAATTGAGTTGTTCTATAAAGTAGGTGGCAACAAAGAGTGCCTCCGTATCAGTTAAGAATAACCTGAAACTGAAAAGGAGGGAGTTCTTGGGGTCCATGTTGTAAGATGTATAACGAGGCCTTCCTACTGTTGCAGCAACAAAAATCTGGGATGGAGCCCAGACCTGCCTCCTACAGGAGGCTGCTCAACAATAAACATGAGGCAGGCAAGGCTTATCTGCAGCAATGTGCGCACACAGAGATATCCATCACATGTGCATGTACAGGCGACCTTCAGGATAGGGGCGTGAGCAGAAGGACAGGGCAAGTGAACTATGTACTCCTAAATGCAGCGTGTTCCAGACCAGCCTTGTGGGATCGAGGCTTGAAGAACTGGACCTAGAAATCCACACACCGGGAATCCTGTCATAGCAGGGGTCCTCAACCTGTGGCCCTCCGTGAAGAGACTGAGAATCAGACAGAGAGCCATGTTACATGAAGCTGGCACAGAAAAGGGGGGCTGGAGCACGGTTATAAATAAGATGAATGGGGACACGGGATGGGGGAGTGGTACTCAGGGCGCAAGGGAAATGCAGGCCAGAGGCTCTCTAATCACTCCACTAAGCAAGTGCTCCAGTGCCCCTCAAGTCAGCTCCTGGTTCTACTCAATTCTAGCTGGTCCACAGATCTTGGGAATTGCAGCGGCAAAAGGAAAATGAGAAAAAGAACTTTGTTCTTCAACACATGACATCCTTCCATGCTTTGAAAATCAAGCAAGGATGCGGCTAATCGGTTTGGATTTTCACGATTCTGTTTAATTCCTGCACACACATCCCAGGGCAGCTCTGGCCCCTGATTAACGCAACACAGGTATGTGCTTAGGAGAGATCACAGCTCACCATTTGAGTCTCGGATTCTGGAACAGATCCACTAGGACAAATAAATCTAACTCCACTTTCTCTGGCACATTTTTGTAACTGTTTTCACATTTTTATAATTTTTCCCCCAAAACTAAAGTTTCACCAACAAATAAAAATGGTAATGACTGTGACTGCTTACCAAAAATCAAATATTCTTTTAATCCATCATTTGTAATTTTCTGCAGAGAACATGAAAGTAGTGTGATAAACTCCAACAGTCTAAGATTTTGTTAAATTACAGATTTTGTATAGCAAAAAGCAAAACAAAAACAACCGCAATTTATTTTCTGGCATTATATGAAAGTTTACTTGGTATATTTTCCCTCAGTGGCACATACAACAACAACAACAACAGTAGAGTAGTGACCATTTCTTTATAAGTACTATTTAACAAACATCATCCTAAGTGCTTTGAACGTATTAATTTGTGATTCCCCAGAATGCTCTCATGATGTCAATAAAGGTATCGCTGCCTTCTACAGATGAAGTAACTGAGACACAGAAAGGTCAAATAACTTGTTTAGGGTCACACAGCTAAGAGTGGCACACCTCTCACAGATTATCACAAATGTGCCTTTAGCTTTGAAAATACAAACTCAGAAACATTCCCTACCTGGGACATTTCCATAGTACATTGTAAGTGCTCAGAATGATTTCAAAATATTACTGCATTTGAGCACAAGCTCTAAATGAGGTTTTACTATGCCATTTTGTTATAAGAAGAGAAAAAATAAAGAATTCTGCATAATTAGGACTAGAACTTAATCCCATCAATTAGTCCTTTCCTTCAAATCAAGATGATTCGCAATAATAAAATGAGTACAAAGCCCAAACAAAACATCTCTAAGGCCTGCTTTTAAAAATATTTATAAATAGTAATTTACAAACAACTCCAATTTACACTGTTCATAAATGAGAAATGTATCTTAGGATAATATCAAGGGCTGTACTTTAAAAAATTCAAAATCATTTCTAAGTCTATTCTATTCATGTATACCCAAACAACACATCATAATAAAATTCAATAAAAAGCTATTCCATGCTCACCAAATACAGTTATGCTAGTAGGATGGCTTAAGTAGTTTAACAATGAAAATAGGAGACACCAGCCAGACCTAACAGCACTGTAATGAAAACATGGAATTATTTTGAGGAGGTGGGAAAGAGAGCTTTTTTTCTAATATGCCAAGTAACACGAAAACTACATCAAATATTCCTCAGAGTAAGTAAAAGCATGGCCTCTAAGCCCCACTACCTATGTTCAAATTTCAGCACTGTTACTTTGATCCTAAGCAAGTTTCCTCATCCGCAAAATGGGATAATAATTCTACAAAACTTACAGACAGAGCATACAATAATAAATGCAGACATACATAGAAATAGAAGACACCAGCCAGACCTAATAGCACATCTAGAGAACACTCTACCCAGCAACAGCAGAATACACATGCTTCTCAAACGGATATGGGACACTCTCCAGGATGAACCACATGCTAGGCCATAAAATGAGTCTAAATTTAAAAGGACTGAAATCATACAAAGTATGTTCACCAACTACAATGGAAATTAATAACTGAGAACGAATCTGGAAAGTCACAAATATGTGGAAATTGAACACATTCCTAAATAACTAATGGGTCAAAGAAGAAATCACAAGAAAAATTAGGACATACTTTGAGATAAGTGAAAAAAAAAATACAAAATACAAAAACTTGTGGGATGACACTAAAGCAATGTTTAAAGGAAAATTTATAGCTATAAATGCCTATGTTAAGAAAGTAGTTCTCAAATCAATAACCTCATTTTCTCTACCTTAAAACACTAGAAAAAGGGCTAAATAAACCCAAAACAAGCAGAGTGAGGGAAATAATGTTTAGAGTAGAAAATTAATGAGATAATATTAAAGCAATAGAGGAAAATCAATGAAACTAAAAGTTGTTTCTTTGAAATGACCAATAAAATTGACATATGTTTTGCTAGATTAACTAAGGAAAAAAAATAGAGAAAACTCACATTATTAAAATCAGGAAAGAAAGAGGGGACAATACTACTGATCCTACAAAATGAAAAGGATTCTAAGGGGATACTATGAACAACTGTATGCCAACCAATTAGATAACTTATATAAATGGCCAAATTCTCAGAAAAAAACAAAGTACTGAAACTGACTCAAGAAGAAATAGAAAATGTGAGCAGACCTATCACAAGTAAAGAAATTGAATTAGTAATTTAAAAACGTCTCAGAAAAGAAAGTCCAGATGGCTTCGCCGGTGAACTCTACCAAATATTTAAAGAAGAATTAATATAAACTCTTCACAAACTCTTTCAAAAAACTGAGGAGGAAATACTTCCCAACTCATTTTATGAGGCTAGTATTACTCTCACATAAAAAGCAGACATGGACATCACAAGAAAACTACAGATCAATATCTCTTATGAATGTAGGCAAAAATCTTTAACAAAACACTAGCAAACCAAACCCATCAATATATGAAAATGATCATATATTGTGACCAAGTGGGATTTATTCCAGGAGTAAGGTTAATTTAATATCCAAAACAGAATAGAATGACAAAAAAAACTTGACCATGCAGGAAAATAATTTGACAAAATCCAACATCCTTTCGTGAAAAAAACACTCAAACTAGGAATAGAAAGGAACCACAAACTGATAAAGGGCATTTATGAAAAATCCACAATTTCCATCATATTTAATGGGAAGAGATTGAATGCTTTTCCCCTAAGGTCAGAAATAAAACAAGGATGTCTATTCTCTTCACTTCTATTTAACCTTGTACTGGAGAGTTTAGCCAGGGCTAGCAGGCAAAAAAAATAAATAAATAAAAGGTATCCAGATTAGTTTCAAAGGAAGAAGTAAAACTCTTTGCAGCCAGAATGATCTTGTATACAGAAAATCCTAAGGAAGTCACTAAACTATTAGAATGAATAAATAAGGTCAGCAACATAGCAGGAAATGAGGCAAATATAAATTTTGAATTGTATTTTTATATACTAGCAACGCATAGTCAAAAAATGAAATTAGAAAACAATTCCACTTACAATACCACCAAGAAGAATAAAACACTTAGAAATAAATTTAACAAAATACAAAACTTGCACTCTGAAAACTAAAACATAGTTGAAAGAAATCCAGTAAGACCTATGACAATGGAAAATATCCCGTGGTCACAGATTTAGTATTGTTCAGATGGCAATGCCCCCAAATTGATCTACATATTTTACAATCACCATAATTATTCTAGCTTCCTTTTTTTCAAAAATTGACAAGCTGATTCTAAAATTCGTATAGAAATGTAAGGAACCCAGAACAGCTACAACAATCTTTAAAAAGATCTAAGTTGGAGGCTCTATATCTCCCAATTTTAAAACTTACCAAAAACTACAGCAATCAGTATACTGTTAGCCTCAGGATAGACAGAGATCAAGAGGACAGAACTGAGAGGACATAAATAAGTTCTTACATTTATGGTCAACTGAATTTTGACAAGGGTGGCACGACAACTCAGTAAGTCTTTTCAACAAATAGTGCAAAAAACTGAACTCCCTCCATCCTTACACATACATAAATATTAACTCAAATAGATCACAGACTTAAATCTAAGAACTAAAATTATGAAACTCATGAGATTCTACTTCATGCCTATTAGGATGGCTGTAAAAAGAAAGTTAGTAAGTGCTGATGAGAATGTGGAAAAACTAGAATCCTCATACATTACTGGTGGACACATAAAACGATGCATTTGGAGAACAGTGTGGCAGTTCCTTAAAATGTTAAACAATGGAATTACCACATGACCCAGCAATTCTAGTCCTAAGTATCTACCTAGGAGAAATGAAAACATGTGTCCATATGAAGAACTGTTCAATAATGGTCACGGCAGTATTATTCATAATAGGCAAAAAGTGGAAATGACTTAAATGTCTACCAATTGATGAAGAGATAAGTAAAATGTGGTATCCATACAACAGACGATTATTTGACAATACAAAAGAATGAAGTATTGATACACGCTACAAAATAGCTGAATCTTGAAAACATTATACTAAGTGAAAGAAGCCCGTCACAAAAGACCACATGTTATGATTCTATTTATATGAAATGTCCAGAATATGCAAATCCAGAGACAGAAAGTAGATTAGTGTTTTCCTAGACTAGAGGGTAAGAAGTAATGGAACTGCCAATGGGTGTGGGTTTCTTTTTGGGGTGATGAAAATATCCTAAAATTGACTGTAGTAATGGTTGCATAACTCTGAATATACTAAATCTCACTGAACTGCATACTTTAAAAATGAGTGAAACGTATAGTATATAAATTATATCTCATAAGGATGCAAACAAAATAAAGTGTTCAGTTCAGTACCCGACAGTGTACCATAGGTTTAGTTATGATTATCTATAAAATGCATTGTCAGACACATCACAGTAGAAGATAGTAACTTCTACTTTTATAGGTGTGTTTACCATTTGTCATATTCAATCATGGATATTGTCTCAAAATGGAAATTTTCCAAATCAGGAGTGACCGGGCCTAATACCAGCAATGGCTCATGGAGGATCATATGCAGTTAAGTGGTCAGGGTCAAAGCAGCCAGGAGGAGGGTACTTCTCACTGATGTACCCTTATCACTCTCTACCAATTTAGATCTGGCCTCTGGGGAGTTCTACTGAGCAGGGAGGGCTCAGGAGGAGAAAGTGGAGAAACTGCCCAAGAAGGGAACAGGCAATAAATATTTCAAGGACCAGATTTGGAGAGGGCAAATATGTAGAGGAGGACCTTTTGGGGGGAACATGGGGAAGATAAGAGAAGCAGGCAAAACAAAATAAAATGACAAAAAGAAGGCAAAATGATACAGGCTGATATGGTGGTAAAAAGCAAACAGCTGAAATGTAAACTATCAGATTAAAAAATGGCTGCAGTGTTCATTTCCTTCATTGTACCCAAAAAACACTCCTGGAGGAGATGAGGGGGCAAAGAGGATTTAAAGTTTTACATGGGAAAAAAGGAACAAAAGGCACTTCGTAAAAAGTCTTTAAAATGTTGATACTTTCAGAAAGTCATACTATACTACACTTCTAACAGTTCAGATTGAGAAATCTATAGACTTTACATTATTGCAGAATTACTTAGAAATGTAAATAATAATAGGAAACATTTATTGAGTGTTTACCATGCCCTGAAATGATTATTTCCTAATCCTCATCCTAGTCCAATGACATGGATACTATTAAAAATCTCATTTTAAAGAGGAGGTAACTGAGGTACAAAGATTAAGTAACTTGCTCAAGGATGGGAAATATACAAGTGGCAGAGCTGAGATTTGAAATCAGGTGCCTAATTCCAAAATCCAGAAATTTATCACTATATCAGTATTCCCAAGAAATCATTTTATATTCCCAAGAAACCATCTTATATTAGTGTTTACATATAATAAAACACAAATTTCACAATAACTAATATAAAGCTTTCTTTTGGAATAAATACGTTAAAAAAAAAAGATGTTAGTCAATTTTTATAAAGAAAGCAGCCTAATGTGTAGAAAGAAACATGGAAAAGTAAAATTAGACTGATTTTCTGAGAAGGAAAAATTTTGTATCCCTTTAAAAATTTTTCTTGGCGTTCTAATGTTCCTAAAATGTGTAAAAAAAAAAAAAAGAACATTAAAAAGTATTTCTGTTCTAATCTCACAAAACATACGTATATTTTATGAAGTACATTTTCCATTGGTTCATCCCACAAAATTTTAATATGCCTACCACTCAGCTCCTTCCCACTTCTGAGTGAGCCTCTTTCTCCCTCAGGAAGTAAATTCCTGACATTTAGCAGGTCTTTTTTCTTCATTTGATCCTATCTTATCCTAAAGCTCCAAGACCAGGCCACTTAACTATTTATTAAAAAAGCCCAGAAATTTTCCACAATGAAGAGACCTGCAGGGAATCTGGTAGGCATATGCAGGTAGTTTTAAAAAGGCAAGAGTTACTGTGTTATTCCTTGAGGGTTCCTCTATATCTGATATGTTGTCCACATCTGGCACCCAAACAATTGGAAACTCCAATTGGCAAAGGCAGAAGGACTATATTTCATCCTGATCCCCAAAGGACCAAAGACCTAGCCCAGGTACTTCTGTACTCTGATGAGATACCTCTAATGCACTGGAGATAGTATGCACAAACAAAACCATCTCTGGCTTTTCCATACAGTGAACAGAACTCAGAACTCTTAACGCCTTTGGGCAAGTCCTATGATGGCTAAGAGGCCACCTTACTATCAACTCCCAGATGCTAGCCTCCAGGGCCAAGGCAACCCTCACCCACCTGTGCATGTTCCCATTGGTGGTAAAAGACTGGCCACACACAGTGCACTTGTAAGGCCTCTCGCCAGAGTGAACCAGCATGTGGCGGTCCAGGGAGCTGGCCGAGCTCAGCGACTTCCCGCAGATGCTGCATGAATGGTCTGCTCCTCCAGTGTCCGTGTTGTGCTGCAGAAAGCAATCACAGTGGTCACTTAAGAAGACGGGTCAAACTTGGTAATGAAAATCCAGAGCTTTATTAAAAACACCAGTGAAGCTTCTTAGTTATTTTTTTGTTTCATTTTAAATACCTCCCTGAATGTCAAAATCTAGCAGGAACAAAGGCAAATAAATACTTTGTATGGTCTTCTTCTACTCCCGTGTTCCGTTTTGAAAAATACTTCTGCCAAGGCTGAGAGAGAGGTGGAATCTTTGAAGGTCTTCCTTGAAGACACATACAGATTAACTGACCACATATATTAACATGAACAGGAAGACTCTCAAGTATGAAATACGGTCCTCACATTAAGTATCAAAGTCCATTCATCAGCTTTGATGACCCAGTCTTGCTCTCAGGGAAAGAGAAATGAAACTTGAGTTTAGAGCGTTCTGGCCTCTGAAATATGTTAAGAAGGAACATTTCTATCCAAATTAAGTATACTTTGTCAGGAATCAGGCATAGCAGCGAGAGACAAGGAAAAATCTCATAACAAAGGAGAAGAGCCAAAAGAGATCCCAATCAAGTCACTTCCCTGCTGCATGAAGTAAGGTTATTGCAATATAAAAAATAGGGGTCTACGCCTACACTCTCACTGTTCTGTAAGGGGATGTGGTTTATAGTGACAAGTCATGTATGATGCAGTCTTCTGTTATATGTGGTCAGTGAACTCTGTTTGCTAAATTTTGAAAAGGTATTCTGTGTTGACCTGGGGCTTTGATACAATAACACAAACGCACAAAAATTATTTCAGAAGCACCCTTCAAAGAATTAAATATTTAAATTAAATATTTAAAATAATAAATCTAAATTAAACACAGCCACAATGCATTCATTAAGATCAAATCATCTTGTCATCTTTTAATGAAAAATGATTTAAAACAAAAATATAAAAGCAGCAGCAAACCTGACGAATGTGCATAGTTAACTGATGCTGTGTAGTGCAAATCTTTTCACACAGGGGACAGTTATAGGAAGACTTCTCCTCTTTCGTTTCCTGAAAAGATAAAATAAAAGGGAGAATCAATTTCACCTCACAGTAAACTAGTGCCTTTTATTTCTGTTATGAGCATCTGAAGCAATGAAACAACTGAAAGCATAGGTTCTGGGGCCTGTCTGGGTAGGAGCTTGGGCAAGTCATCATCCTGTTGTCCCTCAGTTTCCTCGTTTGTGAAATGGGAAGAATAATAGCATCTACCACATCACACCATGATGAAGATTAATTCAATTAACATGCATAAAACACTGGAATAGCGCCTGGCACAGGGTAAGTGCTCAATTAAGTATTAGTGTTATTAGACAGATTTCATTTAATTAATAATCAGTGCTGGTGAAAAATTAAGCATCAAGTCATGGCAGAGCTAGAAAAGGAATATATTTCTCCCCAAGTCCGACCCAGGATCCAGTCACCATTTTCTACCTGGTTTTGAGGTCCCCAAGAACACATGAGAGGTAACGAAGATCTCATGACAAACACTCACCCTCTCAATGGAAGGACTCAGTACCCAGCTAGCTGTGTGCCCAAGAGGCATCGACATGACCCTTTTCACTTGCTGCTAGCATCTGCTTGATGCTGCTCATAAACAGTAATTAAGAATAAGAATGCTGGCCTGTAGAAACTGTGATAGGGAATGACAACCCTATCACAAAGGTGATGACAAAAGGACCAGCTCACTACTTGGTGTGGAGGCTCATTTTATGTTCCCTCAAAACACACAGGACAAGCTTCCCTGAAGCAATATATTTTACCTTTTTAAGAGAAATGACAAGCTTCTTCACTAGCCATATATTGTTAACTCCTCTTACAAAATAATTCATCGAGGGGTGCCATGGATGTACCCCATTATTGCCTCCTCACCCACATAGTCCCTAAGCACCACAGGGCTCTGTCCACATCCCCAGAACTAATGGGATCAAGGCCTGGACACCTCTCCCAGTAATATGGAATTGAGATGCTTAGAGACCTTTAAGATCAGCAGATTTCCAAAGATTAGGAGAATCACCTGGGGAGCTTTCTGAACTACAGATTTCTAGACCAGACTTGTGATAGGCTGAATTAGAATCACTGGGGCAGAGGGCCTGAACCCCAGGAATCTGTTTCACAAGCTCCCCAGAACATGTTGGTATGTGCCCAGGTTTGGGGATGACTAAGTTACTAAGTTAAGTCATCATGAGCACTTGAATTAAAAGTTCACGTAGCGTTGGGACCAGACCCAGCACTGTGGCAAGCCAAAGCCACGAGATGTTGGTGGGAAAACGGCTAGCTAATGAAAGTGGGAGATCAGGCAGCCTAAGAGAGAGGGAAGGGCTGGGCCCTTGGGCATCTTTCAACAGACCTCTTTTTCCCTGTACTCATTTGAATGAGTTTCTGTTCCTTTCCCAAATACCAATTATTGAATGCATACTACGTGCTAAACTCTGTACATAACAGAAACGTCGGTTTTTTCACAATCCCTAAGAGACAGCCACTATTACAGATCCCATTTTCTGGATGAGGAAACTGGGGTACAGAGAGGCAAGTCACCTGCTCCAAATCAAAAAACTATTACATAGTAGACCCAGGATTAAAACTCAGGCCAGCTGCTTGACAGTCCAGGCCCTAAACCACTATGCTATATAAATCTGACGGAAAAAAAAAAAAAAAAAAAAAAGATTAACTCCAAGGCACAGAAAGGAAACACCCTTGTGGGTGGCTTATGAGAAATGACAAAAATAAGTCACCCTGAAGACGATAAAAACAAATGGCACCATACACCAGATGCGGTGGAGTGAATACATGATGATGTCAAGTACATAGCTGCCTACAGTGGTTCTCTCACTCCTCTTCAAAGACTAGTAAGTCTCATTTTAAGCAATACAGTAGTCCACCCCTCTCCTCAGTTTCACTTTTCACGGTTTCAGTTACCCAGTCAACCATGGTCCAAAAAAATTAAGTGAAAAATTCTAGAAATAAACAATTTATAAGTTTTAAATTGCGCACTGTTCTGAGTTGTGTGATGAAATTTCACACTATCCTGCTTTGCCTGCTTGGGATGTGAATCATCCTTTTGTCCAGCATCTCCATGCTGTATACACTCATTAGCCACTTAGTAGCCAACTCAGTTATCAGGTCAACCATTATGGTATCACTGTGTTTACGTTCAAGGAATGCTCATTTTACTTAGCAATGACCCCAAAGTACAATAGTGATCTGGCAATTTGGATATGCCAAAGAGAAGCTGTGAAGTGCTTACTTTAAGTGAAAAGATATGTATAGGAAAAAACATTACATATATATATATTTGGGTTCGGTACTATCCGCTATTTCAGGCATCCACTGAGGGTCTTGGAAAGTATCCCCTGTAAATAAGGAGGGACTACTACTGGACAACCCTTTCTCTAGTCTGTGGCAATGGGTCTGAGAACTAAGTATACTATATATTTTTTCACTCTCAAATTTTTTAAAAATTACAGATATGAATTCTAAGGAAGTTGTTAACCCAGAGACAACAGAAAAGGGAGCATCATGATACTGGAAGAAGCTACACTAGAGAATTTTGAATCCAGTTATTGGGGCCGAGCTTGTGGAAGAAGCACACTTCCTGAGCTGACAGATAAAATTAGCAGCTAATGTGATAACTAGCCATTCCACAGTGAAACAATCTGGCACCTGTGTCAGCAGTGTGCAGTGGCTAATCTATCCTGGAACTCGGTGTACTAGCGCCAATGAGACTTCTCCCCAGGGCTCCTTCTCTCAGCCCTCCCCACCCACTCTCAGGTGAGGCTAGAGAACCCTCTCCCTCCAACTGCATTGTTTTGTCTTCCGTTTTTGTTTTTGTTTTTTTTAATGCACTGCTCTTCTCATGCTACCTCTGGTCCAGACCTCCTTTCAAAAAGGAAGCCAGTGCCCCAGGGAACCCTGAAGGGCATAGGAGGGAAATGAAAAATGGCCCAGGCACATACCTGTACCGTCAACTTCACCACATTTAGAGTCACCTCCACTTACCATATAGGGATGGAAGTGCTGGTTGTCTCCTCTATGGCTCTGCCTACAGTCCGTGAACCACTGGGAAAGGACTGGAGCCCAGACTTGTGCCAAGTCTGCTTAAGCAGGGGCAATGCTGGGCTATTTAAAGAAGAGCTCATCCTTACCCACTCCACTTTTTCCTTGTGGAACAGAGAAGAAAGAGGCCTTATCTATCTCATTCACCCTAAAATGCTGACACCTGACACAGTATCTGGCTGAAGTAGGAGCTAGGTGTATGTTGTGAAGTGGGAAATGGATGAAGAGATGGACGAATAGATGGATGGATAGAGACAGTCATGTCAGAGTGGAAATAAACCTTTTCTTCCCAGAGCTAGCACTCCTTCTTGCCTCAGGCCACATTCACACAGGCTGAGTATTTTCTCAGGTACCCATAGGAAGAGAGGCATGCGGAGACAAGGGAAAAAAGAGAAAAAGGTATCAATGCTCCAATCCTAAAACATTAGTTAACTCTGCCAAATCTTCAGCTCTGAGAAAGATATGGAGAAAACAGACACTCTCCCATGCTGCTACAGGGATTTTAGGCTGGTACAATTTTTCCTGGAGGGCCAGTTATATCCAAAGCCTAAGAATTTATAGAAAATCTTCACAGATGTGCTCAGACAATTCTGTATAAGAGCAGTCACTGTAGGGTATTAATCAAAAAGAAAATTCACAAAAGCCCAACAGGTTTACTTTTGTTTCTATCCTTGGTATCTAGACAAATTCATAAACTTGCCTTCTCCCCAAGGGTTTGGTAAAACCTCATTAAATCAGGTAAACCAAAAACTAAATGTGGAAGAATCAGTTCATATTGCGTGGATTCAGGAAAAAAAAAAAAGAAAACTATTTATCCCCTGCCTCACTCCTTGAGCTTCGTTGAACATCTTGCTAACGAGAGCAACAACTTTTCAAGTGCCCCATTTGTACATTATCTAAAAGATTCATCTTATTTCTCAAGGGAGGGGACACAGACTTTTGTAACATCATTAATCCTCCCAATCCCTGCCCACTCATTTACTCTTTCACACTTCTCTTGATCCAATGCCCACTAAGTTCAAAAGGACTAACTCGCCTCTTAAGTGGAATTCTTTGGAGCTAAATTTTGCGCTTTGTCAAGGATGGAAAGCTGGATAGTGGCTCCAGCACAGCCAATACTTATTTGCTCCTTAATCTGAAGACACTTAAAAAAATCATCAAGGAGGTGGGTTCGATAAACAAATTAACCAGCTGTGAGCAAGAAAATGAACCATATCACAGTAGAGAATGCAGTCAAGTTCTTTGCCTTGGCCATCACGTGAAGAAAGCTGGCATTCAAATCAAATTACAGGACAGAGAATCAGGGAGCCTTCACCAGTACTGACAACACAGAAGAGAAAATTTTCTCCGTGAAAGGGAACTGAAATAAGCTATGAAAAGCTTGCTCTTAAAAAATGATTATAATCTCTGGGTATGTCTATTTGTTCTGAACATATCCATGATTTGGTCTTAGGAAGCTGGGGCTCAAGGGAACATCCTTCTCTCAATGTTCTGAGACTAAAGCCACCAGACGTCATCGCCTAGTGCACAAAAGCTTACCTGGTTCCTTCTGCCAATCCGATTTGGTCCTGGAGGCTTCGTGAGGGACTTGATGCTCTGGGGGCTCCCGCCATTCTCGGCGACCTTCCCTACACTCATTACCGCTGACATCATGGTGTTGATGGAAGACAAGTCTGAACCTTCCAAGCCAATGGGCGAACTTGACGTCATTGGGACAAGGGTTTAAGCTTCTAAGAAGCCTCTTCTACAGAACTGAAAATTGGAAATTGCTGATGTGATCACTGGGAAGTTTAGGCTTCTGTCAGAGCCAGGTGGCACTGGCCATGGCTACCGTAACTGTGAGTCAGGTCAAAACCTAAAACCCTCCTTCTTCAGTTCAAGCTGATACTCACACTCATAATGACTTAAAAGCTTTCATCTAAATAAAATGTCATACCAAAGAATAATCTTGCTTCCTTTCTAAGCGTATGCCAATGCAACTCCGCAACTCCCGAAGCCACCTGAGGCAGGTCTCTTTGTCTTTCCTAATCTTCCATTAGGCAGAGTAGAAAAGGCTGACCCAACAATTAGGAAGCTAAGGGAGCTGCCACTTGGCCAGCACTCTCCTAATAATCTAACTCATTTGCTATTACACGAATGTTGTATACCTGACAACTAACAATGAAAGTTATCAGGTTTCACTTAACTCCACTGCTGCAATCCAGCGATTTCAATGGGGAGCCTGCATTGTATAAGACAATTGAAATGCCAATCCTACCAGGATTACAACCAAATTTCAAATTAACATAAAAAGATTGTTTCTTTAAAAAAATACAAGTAGGTAAGATACCTATACCCCAGAAGATAGACAGAAGAAAACCCAGCCCGCACTGTGAATTACCTCCATTTTCTGCCCCAACTGCTATACTATGAGATTTTCCCCTGCTATAGCTATCTTCCACGTGGAGTAGGAAAGGAGTCTGTGTTTCGCTTTTTTTCTTCTCTTGGTATCACTCTTTGACACTAGAAGGGAAACAAAGGCAAAAATGTTCAGTGAATGTCTTTTCATTTAGTGAAGAAAAAACCGAAACCACTTATTTGCCATAATCTCAGACCACGATATTCATGAGAATATAGAAAACACAAATGAGAGGCAATTTCTAAGTCTTCTTTTTCTTCCCAAACCACATTTTGTGGTTGTTTTTCAACCTTAACTGATGTTCCCTACAGTCACCCTCACTCCCAACAGCCAAAACGATTTTGTGGTATTTTACTTTCTGAAGCCCATATTTATATATATGCCCCAAATTTTCTTTCATATTTTAAATTCCCCTCCCCCCATAAGGATGCTCAGACTCTGACTTGACCCATCTGAACCTAAAACTGACCAAAGACAAAGCAGTTGAGGAATTCATTAAGGCTCACTGTCTAGAAAGTACTGGGTTAGACCTAAAGGAAATCAGGTAATGTGAAAAGAACGATCAAAGGGAAAACTGTGGCCCATGGCCACATCAAAACTTACTTCTTCAGGCCTTTTCTAGTTATATTCCTTACAACTAGAAGTACTATGGCTTCTATACTATAGGTTTGGCCACAAATAAGTCTACAGGTAAATGATTCCCCTCATTTTATCTGAGATGTTTTATAGCTGAAGCTCTGCCATAAGCCACACACACTCTTATCCTACAGTGTGCATTAGTAAATTCGACAAATCCACAACTGTGAAGATCATTATCTCAGCAGCAAAGTGAATGCTTAGGAACAACACCAGAAAGAACATTTCTTGTGGTTTCCTCCTCCAACTTTAGGTGATGTGACCTAGGATATGACAAATGGTAACACCCAGAGCAGCTATAAATGTGTCCAGCACCAACCAGAGCAGGAAAGGCCTGGGAATATAACTTTAATAAGTGATGTTGCCTTCAGCTCAGAAGTCCCAAGCTAAAATCCTACCAGAAGAATCATAGAGGATCTCAGGAACAGTACTTTTCTTGTCAACAGACAAACTGTGCCTTCTTGTTAAAAGACAGCTTGAAGATATGAACTCGATGGTTTTCCAAATGGCAGGCGAAAGGACTAACTGAAGAAACATACACCTTAAGGCAACTAAATTCAGCCTCACCGTTCACATATTTCCCCGTAAAGAAAGTTATGATCAAAATGAAAGAAAAAAAACCAAACTGCTATCTTTCCATGAAGTTTCCTCATGCTAGAAGACCATTTAAACTTATTAAAAATTGTCCTTCCAATGTCCCATTTTTAACTATCTTTTAAAGTTTATTTGGGAGATTTCACTCTAGGAAAGAACATGTGACAGTGCACACACGTGTGCATGCACACGCATCTCATTTTCTTTTAATACAGTTCTAACAAAATTATCATCAGTTCCCTATAATTGCTGTAGTCAATCAGCACATAAATTATTTGTTTGATTCAAATAAGTGGACACCTTCAATACCAAAATCACCTTCATTCTTTTAAATATACTTCTCCCACAGTTTTAATGTACAGCGAATTATAAAATAACTGACTAGAATTCTTCTTTACTATAGTTATGTTATATCGGTAAAAAGAAAACCTTTCTACCCATTATGGTAGGAGTTTAGAAGATAGATGATTTTGCTTTTGTCCTATGACTATACTTAGAAAAAAATGTGGTGAGACTTTATGCAAATCTGGCAATAGGTTAAAGTAAACAACCTGAGGACTAAATGTAAAATTTTAAGTTACAAAAAAATATATTTTAATTCTTATCTATACACTAACCAGAAGCCAGTAGCCAGTGTTAATTCCACCTATTGTATGTCTGGCCCTGGACTATACTGGAGTAATAATCCAAACTAACAAACCTAAAACTGTCGATATGCCATTCTTGGGGAATGAAAGATAAGTTTAACAGTTTAAAGTCCATTTACAAAGCACATTTTTCTTTATGGTTATTTATAGTCTTAAAATTTTCATTCTCTCCTTTGCCCCATTTCTTCTTCCTGATAGCACATCAGCATCCCCCCTTCTCCCATTGCAAAAAATAAAAAATAAAAAAATAAAAAAATTAAAAAATTAAAAAAATAAAAGTAAAAATCACTGGCCCCCTTCTAATACAATCTCCTCCAACTGGAATCAGAGAGGACTGGGAACCAAGATGAAATTCCCAAATCACAGATATGAAAAGAAATCATCATCTTCATTGACACTGCCAAGTGGATGGGTCTGGTGTTCCAGTTTTTAACACAAACAGTCTGGATTGGGGGTGGAGAGAGAGAAGCAGGGAATGGGGGTGTCTTAAGTGTTACTTCTTGTGAGATAAACACTAGGCACCCTTTCTGAGATTTCTCATCCCACACCCAGGCCCAGTAGGTCAGGAAGAACTAGCAATTCAGTTACAATTTCACTGTGGTTTTTCGCCAAAGCCTCGGAAGAGGGAGGGCAACTCAAAGGGAACATGGGGAGAAAGAGGGAGGGAAAGGAAGACTCAACATTCAAAGTTATTGTGACTCAAGGAAAGCCAATAAAGTTTTACCAACCTGTTTTCTCCGTCTTATCAAGCTGGCCCTTCTTACTAAGGGGCTAGTGCTGGCTGGGCCCAAACGTAGGCAGGGTCACACCTTAAAGCAACCACCTCTGGAGCAGAGTCGAAGCAACCTACAAAAACAGGAAAAGGTGACATTATGAGGGAGTCAGCACCAAAAACAATCCCATCTCTCTATCTATTTCTCTACTCAATACCACCGTGAGTCACAAATTAAGGACAACAAAACATTTTCCATCCCCCGCCTGCACTTTATAAGCAAGTTTCCAGCTCCTAGGTTGATTCCACCCATTCGTCTATCAGCATCCAAGCAAGAACAGCTGGAGGTGAGTGTGCCCTAGACAGAGAGGAACTCCCAGAGCAAGCTCCAACAATGTCACGGGCAATATCACCTGAGAATGGTTTGGACCACTGGCTCCAGGTGGAGCTTCTAGCATCTTAATGGCATATTAATGCTGATGGACAGCCAGTTTAAGGAGTAGAGAAGGGCGAGACATCACTAAGCGCTATCAGAAATAGATGAAAAAAGAAGAGCTGATGAAAGTAAAAAACATGGAATTAAACGGTCCTGCAATATAAAGGAGAAATGATTATATCTTTTCCTCTAAGCGATGGGGGAAGTATTCATAACAATTCAAATAAGACCAAATGCATATTTTTGTTTTCTGTGGAGAAGATGCAGAAAACTACTCAAATTACAAGCACCCTTCAAGAGATTGAGAACCTCTGCTCTGGGTACAAAGGCCTCAAATGCCTGACCTAGGAGAAAGCTGTCTGGCCCTCTACAAAGTGAGGGGAAACTGGAATGCAGCATTTCCCAGAGCTACAGCGTTCAGCCACAGCATCCCATAGCTAAACTGAAGAGCAGAAAACTGGAAGAAGTAAAGAAGTAAAATAAACAGCCACATGGACAAAACCTGTTGAGAAATATTTGCTTGGCATGTTTTCTCATTTTTATTCCCTTCTGGAGAGTTGGGGAAAGCTGCCCAATAAGGTAACATGCCCAGCTATCATCTTGAATCTTACTCACTTTGTCCACACGTAGTTACTGAGCACCTGAGGTGGCAAATTCTTGCTAGACCGGTCTGTTGGGGGTGAGATAGCTCCACCAGCCCTTTCTGTTAGAAGCAGCTCCTCACGACTTGACACCATGAAGTTTCTGTCTTTACACATCACTGCTTCAATTTGCCGCTGTTTTTCTTTGGGCCTTTCTCTTTTGAAAAGTTCTTTGGATTTTGAACAAAGTATCAAGAAACAAGGAGTGACTCATAGGGAAAGCCCCTGAATGAGGCAGAGACCCTTGAAGCCTAGAGGAACCCTTACTACTACCCCAGTAATTCTCAACATTTCTTGGGGCAAGACCCTCCTTAAGATCTTATGGAAATTATGGACCCTCCCACAGAAAAACATACATAAGCAACATCCAACATTTTCTTTCATGATCAGGAGTGTCTGAAACTCCTGGAACCCATCAGGGATAAGTAGGAGAGGAATCCTGGTTCTATTTGATATATAATGCACCTTCCTTTAAACTATGAATCAAATCGATTTTATTAAAATTCTCATGCATTTTCAGAAATACGGGTGGGGGGGAGAGCCACTTTTTAAATCATCTCCACATAAAAAAAAAGGTAAGGTTTCCCTGTTATTCACTTTTTAACTAATGGTAATTTTATTAGGAAGAAAGTCTAGAAAGGAATAGCTACATGGTTTTTTATTTCTAGAAACCACTAAGACCTCAGAATAAGTGAACTGTAGTTCTCTATATAATAAAAACACACATCAGAAACAAAAGTCTCTGGAATTAAAATTTTTCCAGAATATAACTAAGACTCTCATTAAAATTTAACCCACACCCTCCCCTCATTTAAAAAAAAAAAAAAAGATACTTTAAAAAGTCCAAGGAACCTCCTCAGCATACAAGAGGAACCAAGGGGAGGAGAGGGCCAATCTGAGAGACTTGACCCTGAAACTTCCATCATCTGATCTTGGATGTAAATGATTTGAATACTGAGAATGTCTTGCAATTAAGCTGAGTAACAAAAGTCACTACCCTTTTTGTTTTGGGTTCTATAGGGCAGGAGAGATTCACAGAACTCAGAGTGGAAAAGTACAGGCACTTCTTGGAAGAAAATTCAACATACTCCTTACCTCTATCAACAACGCCTCAGGGGAAAAAAGAAAAAAAGACCTGTGAGGAGAGGCTGTGCCCTAGAAGATGATTCCAGTAGGGAAAATGTGACAGAACACAGGCTGGGGAGGGGTGGGAGAGGGGTGGGTCTCTTGGCTCCTGAGGGAGGATGCTGAATTTCTGAATTTGCATTCCCACACAGGCTTTGCCCAGATCCAATGCAAGGAGGATAACTTGGAGAGGGCAGAAGTCCATCTGTGAGGGGGAAGAGAAGGCCAGCCCCTAGCCCCAGAGGAGATAAGGGACAATGCTATGTAAAGCCAGAAAGAAAAGATTAAGGAGCATGTCCCCAGGTCCAAGATAACAAAGAAGAGATGAAAGATAAAAGAGAAGATGCTCTAGAAACAAAGCTTTTCAGCTTTTGAAAAACCTGCAGATTCTTTAAGTGAAATCTAAAATCTGTCCTAAGGCTTCCAGAAAAGATGGTCTTAGATGCCTGAGATGACAGAAGAGGCCCCCCTGGACAATAGTGAGCTTTACAACACCAAATCAGGATAGATGCAGTGCTGAGCCTGCACAGATGTCCTCAAATACTTGGGATGGTTGATCCACTGATTAGAACAGCCTAGTGAACAGCCTTGTTGGCCAGTTATGGCCAGCCCAGGATAGGCTAAAAGATTTTTAATTGGAGTTCAGATACTAAAATGCTGTGAGCTACTATGGAGTTTAACAACAGCAAGGACAACTCTGGAAAGATGGGCTGAGGCAGAAAGTAAATATTCTTCCCTAGTCTTGGCTAGCTGGGGACAGAACCAAACCAGACTAGATGTTGCACCATGGCACTGCCTGTTCTCCCTTGCCTGCCAAGCTCAGGGCAAAACCATCTCCTCTAACCAGGACAGCCTCGCGTGTTCTCTGAAGGCTAAGACAGCTGTGATGACGCTCTGAGTTCCAGGAAGTTGATGTGTTTCTTGGCTTAGGGTTCAGTCTATGCCTTGGATAGGGCGGCAACCCATCCAAGTTACCCTCCCCCACTTGCTGACATGGGCTTTGGTCAAACAGAGCCTTAGAGTGTCACACAGAGTATTTGAGCAGGCCCTGCACAATAAGTAGCATGAGCTGCTCCAGCCAGTTCTGGATCTTCCCCCCCTGGGTGAGGAGGGACCACTAAAAGGGGTGATGCACCTCTCAGCTGGCCCACATTCAAGAGAACAAAGTGTGGAGGGAAGAGTGGGGAACTGTGGCAACCCTGGGACCCAAGACCAGAAATGAGGGCCTCTCCTTGGGTTGTCTTCTGATCTCTGCCTCAAGACCACAGAATGGAAATGGTCAGACTTTTTAAACTGCCATTCAAAGCCCTCCATACTCTGGCCTCAGTTTACCTTCTGGCCTTCTCACCTATCAGTCCCTATGGTTATCTCTCTGTCTAGTTTCTTCCCCCAGAACATTCCTCTCTCCACCCTATCCCTCAGGGGCCACTTTCCACATGCAGCCTCCCTGATTCCCACTGACCCCAGGCTCTTTCTTCCAAACTTTAACTCTAGTAGTAGTAGTAGGAGCTAACACTTTAAATACCATGTGCCACATGCTTTAATCTTTATAACAAACGTGCCATGAGGGGTATAGATCAGAAAACTAAGGTGTAGGGGTTAAATAACTTGCCCCCAAGATCATGGGGGTAGAGGGAAGTGAATCCAGTTTCTAATCTCTATTAAGTTTCTTTTGGACAAAACTTGCAACTCCTGGCACATGGCTTTAGAGAACAGATGCGCTCCCCTCAGTCACATTCTCTGACTTCTAACAATCATGTTCTGAGTCATTTCTGCCCTTCCAGACTGCGCAGTGCCTGGCCTCCCATTTCCGCCTGTTTCTAGGCAGGAAAAAGGAGCTCTCTCCTCCTATCTTCACCTCTGCCTTTCTCTCCGTGGCAGGAGGCAGGACTGGACTTCCATCTCAGACTAAAAAGCTCATTGCACAGAGTAAGAGTTTGCAAACCATTCATTGCCCTCGCTGCACAAAGGAAAGAAGGACTCCACATCCGGCACCGTTGTGTTCTAGAAGTACCCAGGCAAGGAGACGACCGGATGGAAGCCACCAGGCTCTGCCTGAAATCCTGACAGCCCGGTCCTGTCCAAGTGGCTGGATCCAACTGATCCACCAATGTGAGCTCGGGCTCAGAAGTGACCTGCATGTGCTCCGGGTCACTTCTGCTTCCGTGGAAACTGAATGCAGACCTGGAGCGAGAGGAATCTCTGATAGGGGAGCCCACACTTTCAGGTGCTGGGGTTCCAACAAGGTACGTGTAGGAAGAAGGAGGAGGCAGGAGATGGGAAACACAGATGGTGGGGATTGAGTGGGCAGAACTACACAGATCAAAAATTAAGCAAACACCACATGAAAGAAATCTTTTGGTCTCATCTAGTGATTGAGCAGTTACCTGCCACTGACCCTCCAACACAGCCACCCATCCCAAAGAATAGTCCCCATCAAGAGCTTTGTTAGAAATGTAGATTCTCAATATATGGAAGTCATTATGTGGTACACCTTTAACTTACACAGTGCTGTATGTCATTATATCTAAATAAAATTAAAGAAAAATGCAGATTCTCAGGCCACACTCCAGAACTGTGGCCTCAGAAACTCCTATGGGGGCGGGCTCTGCAGTCTGTGTATTTGCTCCCCCGGGGACTGTGATCCATCCTTGAGAACCAGCACTGGCTTTTTGAAGAATTCTGAAAGAAGTCACCGTGACACAAAAACAAGGATTTCTCTGAAAAACCTTCCTTCTGTGGGGATTTGGAAGGGGACACTGATTTATCACATCTCCAGAACGAAAATCAAGGCGCTGGTTATAACTTCGGCTTTATTTACTACAATAAAATAATAAATAAGGGGGGATTCATCTATGCTTCCTCAGGAATGGGATGTATCGGATGGATGTGAGCATCAAACAGGGCAGGCCAGCGTACAGTGCACGAAAAACAAAACCCTTTAGCCCGGGCCTCCCTGCAGCTCTAGATCCTCAAAGCCATTTGTCTCCAAAGGCAAGCCCTTTGGCGAGAATTTCCAGTGCTTCTGGACACCCTCACAGTCCCCTCGAATTCCTCCCCTTCTTTGCTGCTTCTGGGCACTAAGAATGCCACAAAGGGCGGGTGAGGAGGAAGAATTAGGGAGGATAACCCCAAGGGGAAGTAACCCTACCTGTGGTTCCTCCCAAGGCCTCAGAACCACTTCACCATCTACTGCAGTTTGTCTCTCAATAATGACACACCGATGAAGGAAGAAAATTCAACCAGAGATTTTTCCTGCAGCCTAGAGTGACTGCCTCTTACTGACTAGGTTTCAGGTGCCCCAGTGAATATCAGTACTAACACAAGCTGCTGATGTGACTTTTCAAAAGTTATGTTTACTGTCCTCAGGTAAAGGAACATTTTGATATTCAGCAAACTGAGGGGGAGAAGGACCCGCTTCCTGGAGAGTGACAGGTTCCATGCTAGAAGCAGTTTCTCTCTTAAAAACTACTTAAGACATTTTAATTGTTCTATTACACACAATTTCAGCAGGCAGGCAAGTATTGACTGGGAAGACAAGGTTCTTGTTTACCAAATTTATCTACCTAAGTCAGATTAAATTTATTATTTAAAATATGAACTGCAAAAAAGGTAGATCTTCTGGTACATGCTAGATAAAACCATCCTATGATACTCCATTTTTCTTCCTGTATCTCTCTGAAGGGCTCTTGGCTTCTTTAGAGGGAGGAAATGGGGCAAAGTCTTGATTATAAGCTTTTCTGTCAGTAAATAAGACGGAAGAAGCTGGCTCCACTTCTTGCAGCTCTTCTCCTGGGGAGCAGGTCTTACTGACAGTATCTAACTATTGCCAGACTCCCGAAGGCAAGAAGTGGCTACCACATGGCAGCCATTTGTTATCCAGCGCCCTGCTCTTTTGAAAGGGGGCCCTGTTCCTCTCCCCAGGTGAGCCAGTCTTTTCCTAAACATTACATTCTGCAGGGCCACCAGGATCTGGTATTTCATCACCTTCTTGTCCAACTTAGTGGAAGCCTATATGGTTCTCCATTCTGCCTGAGGAAGCTGGTGAGAAAGGAGGTGGGTAGCAAAGGGGGGCCTGAATAAGAGAATGCTCAAGCTGGGCAGAGGGGTACAGGGCCCAGTAGTTAGCTTCACCTACCCCCAGGGCAGGGAAGGGTCTTCCAGGCTAAGACAGAAGTAGTCTCAGGAAGAATGTCCTGCAGGGAACTGAGTTCAGGAGTCAGGACCCCACCCCACCCTAAGAGATACTGTTGGCTTATCAGGAAAGGGTGGGGCAGAGGCCTCCAAATCACACATTGGCAGGGGAGTTTAAAAACAGAAAAGAAGGACATTGCTATAATAGAAAATAGGATTTGAGTTAGAGAGTATCAGAAGACTAGTTAGTGTATATCCAATTACACGTCCCTTCCCCAATAACTAGGGGGGTATTAGCTATTTGTGATATAAACTCAAGGCCAGAAAATATGTTAGGCACTTTACATATATCTATAATTCTTCCCCAAATCTTATAAGGTAATGATTATGTTATCTGCTGGGTATCACATAGCTCCTAAGGGACAAAGCCAAAATTCTTGTACTTTCTGCTGCACCACAAAAAAGATCATTGAAAAATCATTCAGAGAAGGGAGATTAGCAAACTAGAGGATTGGGAAACCAAGTCGGGGCAAAACAAGAAATAGTTGAAGGAACTAGAGATGCTCGGCCCATCAAAGAGAAAGAACATGCAAGGCTGAGTGCAAACACCTGAAGGCCTAGTGAAGAGGGGTACACTCTTCCCACATGTCCACTATGGCAGGAACAAGGTTTGAGTGGGAAGCACAAAGGAGCAGGTCTGGGACCATAATTCTTTATACCAAAACTTTGAAGGGCTGATGTTGCCCATAAAAAGAATGAGGCCTCATAAGGTAATGAGCTTGCTATCCCTAGGAGTATTAAAGCAGAGGGTACTGTTGTTAGTGGGAGACCAAATGAGATCATTCTCTTAATGTCCAGAATCTGTGCTTCTAAGAGGATGGTCCCTTTTTCATAATACTGTAAGATTCCGAAGCATGTACCAGGAGCATAAACTACATCAGTATAACTAAAAAAGTGCATGATGTAGAGTCTTAAATCTTGGACTGGAAACTCTGCTTGCCACCAGTGGAGCAATTTTCAGTCTCTGGGCCTCAGTTCTCTCATCCAGAAAATAAAGCTAGTGATATCTGCCCTCCATTCCTTACGGTACAGGAATCAAAGAAATATTTGTTAAAACGCTTTATAAATGGTATAGCATCAGCCAGGACGAGCTCCTGATGTTTTGCTCTTTACCTCCTAACATTACAGTTTATTTAGACCCTGGGGGCCAGCTCTCCCCAATTCCTTAATTTACCCACGGGCCTCCCCACTGGACTGCCAATTCTTTCAGGGCAGAGGCCAGTTTGATAACCTTAAAAATTTTCTGCTCCAGCCCCTAAGTTTAATAATGAAATATACACATAATTTAGTTTAGCACAAATGCAATCCCACTGACAACAAGTAGAGCACGGTCTGTGACAAGCAGGAAATAAAACCCCTCCCGATTCTGTTCACCCACTGAGACACATCCTAGTGAGTTTCAGATTTGCTTAATCAAGAAAGTTCACACTGCTGGCTCCCACAAGGACAAGGGTCACGCTTCCATATTCTCCCATATCAATTCCCTCCTAGCTGTAGAATGTGCTACAGTACGGCTGACATCCAGCAACTCGCTCCAGACTCTCAGGCAATGGGACCATAGTAAAGGGCTATTTGGACACTACTCTGAAGTGGATCTCAGTGCCTTCAGTCACAATTTACAGCTTAGGGGAGGAAGCTGGGGTAAAGTTCAGTAGCAGTTTGCTGAGAGTTTTAGGCAATATCCTGCAACTCTTTCACAGGCCCTGAGGTGGTGGGGCTGGCCTTTCTGACATGCTCCAGTATAGGGTCAGCAGCTGCAGAAACAGAATTCTCTACTTTTCCCCTAAGGTAGAGCTGGATGCAAGCTAAGTTCACCCAGGGCCGGTGGTTAACCTAGGATCTGAGCTTTAAATTCCCAGAATTCAGGGCAGGTCAGCACGACAGCCCTTATAAAAGCAAAACTACTTTGTGAAAGACAGTGTTGCTTGAAATGCTTCTACTCTAACAGCTCAGAGAAGGCAGTGGAAGGAGATCACATCTTTCCTCGCCCATAAGAAAAGCGGTCAGCTGTGGTCAAAATTTCACAGTGGGTAACCAGACATTACAAACCATCAGCTGAGAATGACTATGCTCGGTGAATTTACCAGTAGTTCGATGGCCTGTTTTCTATGCTTTCTAATGGATGACCTTTTTCCCCTCTATTTTGCCTCTAAAAAAGTTATTCACCACTGTATCTATGAAGAAAAACAAATACTCCAAGATATAAAGTGGTTGATAAGTGTTTATCACAAGCCGACCAATCAAAAACACTAGCGAGCCAATGGATTTTCTTAAAGTAAACTGAGCAAAACCTAAAAGCTACTGCGGGGCATTGGGAGGGAAGGCTGCATGTGGGGCAGGTTTCTGTCCCCACCCCAGCACTAGGAGCAGACCAACAAAGGCACCTGGAAAGGAAGGCAGCGGTGTGAGATTGGCATGGTCCTAGAGGAAGTCTGAAGCACTCAGGCCTCTTTGGCATTTCTCCCCTAACCTGCTGAGGGGAGGGTGATTAGTTCATGACAACTGCACTCCCTGGGGTGTCTAATTGCACTGTGCTAGACCAGCACAAAGGGCCAAGCCCCATAGCCCAGCAGGGTCTGAAACAACCATAATGTGCCCAAAGCACATTTATTCCTTTGTGTGTTGAATAAGCTCACACAGGGCACTGACCATGACCCGGCTCTTCAAGGTGGGTTCACATTTTACAAACTCCACCCTGAGAAAAAGATAACCTATTTGCAAGCTCCTAATGCCCCACCCCAGACAAAGTTACCAAGAACAGAAAGGAGAATCTGAAAGGGGAGATCATCAGGAGGACAGGTCTCTTCCCTTACCCTCTCCTGTACCTGAGTGAGAGTTCAGCCAGGTTAACAGAGTGCTGGCCGGCGCTCCCACTGGCAAACCTGGTACATGGCCACAGTGCAGGGCTGCTCTGCTCATCTGCTTGGCCCACAGCCTGACATTTCTACCGGGTGCCCATGGATCAGACACTTTCACAGGTTAATCTCCAGAGCACAGAGATTTGGAAACCCAAGCCAATGCCCATTTATTTCAGCAGTATATAATGAAAACACTCCTAGTCCAATGGAATATTTTGGTTGAAAAAGGACTGGCCTCTACCAATATTTTCATGACAGGAAATTGTTTTAGTGCATTTGTGAAACCATGTCCTGCTTCTTGCTCAAAGAGTTCTTTAACGTACTTGCAATCATAAAGCTGAGGATCTCTTGCTCACCCCCTTCGTTTTACTTGAAGGCCTGTGATAAAGGCACCCTCCTGTTGTTCAAAAAGAACATCCCTGCTCTTTCCTTTTATCTTCCCTTAACAGTTTGCCATCCACTGATAGGAGGGGCCTTGCCTTCAACAGTCCACACTTTTATCTCCCGCTGACCATGCAGCAACATGAAGCCAAGGGCTGGATTTCCTGCAGCTTGCCTAGAGGGGCTGTTTGACTTGTTTAAAATATTACTGGCCTCTAGAACCTTGGAACAATGCCCAAGCAACACCTACCCAGCATCCATTTCAGCTCCAACTTTAAAAGTCTCCAAGTCCAATGTACCAGCACTCCCTGTGCCTCAGTGTGGGAGAGGCTTGGCCACTTCCAAGAAAGGGAACTCACTTTCTGGGCTCACATACATATTTGCTTTCTGTCTGCAGCAAACGGTAAGAACTATCTTCATCAAAGTCCACATACCCCAGAAGTTAGTACCAGTAGCTCAAGTATAGCTCTCTGAGCTCTTACTACTATTATTAAAATAATTCAGTAGCATTAAATAACCCTTTAACCACTGGAACTTGGAACAGTACACCACGTGCTTCCTTGCATAAGCAAATGGTCGAGAACACAATGAACCCCTCATCTGCGGAGTAATGAGGCCATGACCTTTGACATCCCTCCCAGGTCTGAATCTGTGTATTTGAGTCAACTCTACTGAAATGCTTGCATGTTTTTGGGTCCAGTGTCAAAATCACTTCCACCTGCCTAATGCTATGAGCATTCTGGTGAATATCCAGGACTGGGAATAGCAGCAAACTCCACTTCTTAATCAAGGCAGTTGTGGGGACTGTGTGCCACTTTTTAGGATGGGTTGGCCAGAGGGAGTGCACACATTAGAGCGGAGGACCCTGACTCTCTGCCATTCAAGGCCAGGAGTTCCATTTTATTGGCATCACACCAACATCTGTGAGGTTAATGGATTCAGGGGATAAGATCAGATGTTTAAAACAGTCCCCCAGTGTTCCTTCCTAGAGTATAAGGAATCTTTCCAAAGTCAATTAAAGAAAAGAAAAATGTCCTTGCCTAAATAACCCTTCTCCCCTACAATTGCAGAGGTAAGAAGGCTGGGTGGGAGAAAGAGTGATGACAGCATAGGCAAGGTGATAGAGAAAATGGTGGCAAATGAGTGGCAGAAGCCAGGTTACAGATTAAATTCATAACATCAATTTCTATGCCAACACTGCGAAACGAACCTGATATTTTTAGGATCTTCTTTTTATATAAGGCTAGATAACAGAGTAACAAAGGGTGCGCAGAGACCAGAGCAGCCATGCTGTCTTCCTGCAAAACCTAGCACGTTGCATTCTGTGTGGCCCTTCTCCTATAGCCACAGGACTTGGCTCTGTCATTGGCCCATCTGAGAATAGGAGCCAGCTAACCGGTTTGGCGGCAAGCACTCTTTAACATCCTCAATTTCCTCCCAGCCATGAAGTCAGGAACAACCTGTACAGACAAAGAAAGTAGAAAACTTGCGAAACAACGGCATCTACCGTGCTCACTAAATATGCCCGAGGAAACTTTCAAAGCCCTTTAAGATGCGATGCTTCATTACAATTCTGGAAAGAAAAAGCAGTCCACTACACCCAAGCATGCACACGTTCATACAAACCCAATTTCATGCTCTGCCGGCCCCAGAACTAAAGCGCAGAATTCAAACTATAACTCGAGAGAGTGGCCCTGGTTGCTTAACAGATTTAGAATTGTAACGGGCACTTTTCCATAAACTCTATTAGAGGCCAGTGACATCCTGGCTTATTCCCAACCTGGAAATAGAATTTTCCTAAGGAGGGGGAAAAAGGGTCTAACAGATTATACAACAAATGCTACCTGGCCACGGTGAAAATGCTGTTTACAGGATGTAAGAAACAAAACCTTAGTGTCTCTTTATTCCTTGTAATTAACCCCTAATGCTGTGCTCTGGCCAAGGCAAGAATAATCCTTTCAAGGCCTCTCCTACAAAAAACTAATTGTTGTGAAGACTTTTTGGTTTTTTTTGTACCCTACTAGCCAAGATTCATTTAATAGGATGAGTTTGGAAGACAAATACTGAAAGTAATTCTGGTTCTGCCTATTTTACATAAAGATTTTGAAAGAACCATGCTACTCCTATTCTGTACAACCCAAATTTAAAGCCAAATATTATTTTCATTCATAACATTAGGCAAATGCTCCTTTAATTTTTTTTTTTTTTTTATCTTGGAGAAAGAGAAAACAAAGAGACACATTAATCCATCAAAGTTCGAGGCCTTAAAACTTTCACAGCTTCTTCATACGTATCTATGGCTCTGGCCAACAAACAAGTTTCATTTCAAAAATGGGTCTCTTTAGTTTTCTGCAGCTGGATTCCAGGGCCACCCCTGCTGCTTTCAGAATGCTCGAACCAAAGTCTAGGAGAGAGAGTACACGGAAAAATGTGCATTCTCTGCAAGGGGTTAAAATTAGTTGCTGAAGATGTTCTATACCATTTTTGTACCCTAGACATAGAGCAAGATTTGGTGTCAATGTAAAGACCTGAAATAGGATGAGGATTGTTCTTGGGCATGTCTACTACTGTTCCAGCTGTTAGAACCACCAAAAGCTGAAAGGCAGAGCCCCTGGCCTCAAATGCTTATACTTAGGCTAGGGAGATAGAGTAGACATGACACAAAGAGATAAATTCCAATCTAGGGGAAAATGTATTATGAGCCAAACACTCTGAGGGCTGCAGGGCTCCCCAGAGGTAAGCCATCAAGCATGATGGCCGTAGGGCAAAAGCAAACCTGAGCTCGAAGGAAAGATCTGGCTTTCAGAAGATAGGGCATTCCGGTTAGAAGGAAATGCAGAGGGAAAAGCACAAAGATCCAAGAGGTACATCTGGATGGAGCACACTGTCATGAAAACATTCTCCTGTCTGTGTTTTTACACTTCTCTAGTGAAATTTAAAAAAAAAATTATTGAGATTCTCACAATGCTGAATTCATTTTTTTTAAGGTTAAAATGCCCCGTTTTAAAATGTGATGATAAAGACAGTAGATGGTAAGATTGTTTTTTAATGCCCTTATTTGGCAAAAGAAAAAAGTGGCAATCCTGTGTCTAACTGCAAAAGTTCTGCCTTAGGTTTCTGGTCCATGAAAACAAAGCCCTTGGGAGACCTGACTACATTGCCACATCATGCTGAAAGGAGGAACAGGAGTAGGGGAAATGGCAAAGACGGGGCTGGCAAAATTATGTGGAGGTCAGGGTTCTGCATCACAGGGATGGACTTTATCGAGAGGGAGAGAGTGAGCAAGCGGTGGGGAAGGGGAGTGGGGGGGGAGGGAGAAGAGAAAAAGAAGGAGAGGGAGAGGAGAGGAAAGGAGAAAGGAGAGAGAAAGGAGAAGGAATAGAGAGGAAAGGAGGGGAAGGGAGGAAAGAGGAGAGGGAAGGAGAGAGAGAGAGGGAAAAGATACTGACTGGGCTTCTAGCATTAGGAACAGAGAGGGCAAGGCTGCAAGGCCGTTAACTGAGATGCAGAAAAAATTTCCCATACAGGAGAGAATAAAGAGAATACAGCAGGAAGAGACTGGTTGTCCAGTAGCAGGATTAAGAGAGGAGTTCTGTTTAAAAGAAAACAAAGAACTTCCATAGAAAGAAAAAGATAGGAAAAAGGAAGAGGTCCTGGAAAAGGTAGGAAAAGAGGACCAGGGCGCTCCCAGGTACTGGGAAAATGAAATACCTGTGATCACAGAATCCATAGCATATGTAGCCATATAAATATCAATAAGTATCACTGTCCCATCAGACTCTGCTAATGAAAAGTGACCATCATAAGCAGTTGATGTGGGGGGAAGTGCTTAAAAAGCCTTAAGGTTAACTTTACCTAAAACAAGAAAAAAATCTAACCTTTTTCTCACTTTCACTAACATTGTAGATACTGAGTTAAAATATTTTATTAAATTGATGTGATCTACAGCAATGCTGTCCAGATGAAAGTTCTATAAGGATGAAAATATTCTCTATATGGGCTCTCCCATGCGGTCATATCCACTAGCCACACATAACCATTTAGCATTTGAAATGAGACTAATCTGAGTAAGGAACTAAATTTCAAATTTTCATTTAAGTTTAAGTTAAACTTAAATAGCTACATGTGGCTAGCAGCTATCTGCCTATTGTACTGGATAGCACAGGTCTATAGTATTTTTTCTTTCACCAGTAATCTTGGGTTTCTAGATTGTAGTCCTTATTTTGTTTGCTGCCTTATTTTGTTTGTTTGCTATCTGGAGTTTTTAAGCCCTGAGGCAGAAATAAAGATGATCTAATATGATTTTATCTGCAGGCAGGGGACAGGATAAGCTGATCCCAGAAGTAACTTACTTTACCATGATTCTTCATTCTTCTGGTGTTTATCAGCTTCAATGTATAAAGAGAAATAACCCATGAAATCAACAATAGAGGGACATCTCCTAAAGTAGACTGACTTCTCCTAGGTGAGTCATCGCCACCCTGTCCCATCTACTCAAAACCTGCTCAGGCCTGGTCCCACCTCAAACGTGAAAAGTAAATGTGTGAAAACATGGGACAAAATGTTTTTAAAATTAGATCAAGTTTAAAAAGCAAGTTAGTACATTTAAGCAGTCTAGTATGATAATGGACTTAATGGATAAAGTCTGGAAGATGCAATCTGAAGTGTCATTGGAATATAGTGATTTTCAAAAAAATAAAAGTATAATGTCACTGTAAACTTGATTTTTGTAATTTAAAATTAGTTTTTTAAAATACACAAGAAAGAAAATAATCAAACTGCATTTCTTCTTAAAATGTGAAACTATTCCCCTTCTTCCCTCCCCCAATTTATATCTAGTCATAGCCCAGTACCTGGCACACAGCAGGCAGTTGCTTAGTTAATTCTGCAAATATGAGCCTATTATGAGCCACCTATGAAGGGTACAGATATGCTCAGGTTCTACAGACAAGTAAAAGATTCATACTGTACATAAAATTTATGTGATACTCATTTTTTTTGGAAAAGAGTCCATAAATTTGATCAGACTTTCACAGACCTTCCTTTTTTCTATGATGATGAGATCAACCATGCAATTCATTTTAAATAGTATCTGACACATACATGGCAATAACAATAAAAGTTAGTGAAATCAATCCCCTAAATTTCCCACTGGCTGCCATAAACAGTTATAATTTCAGAATGGAGCTCATCCTACAGAAAGGAAGGGGGCGGATTCCTGTGCTCCCCTCTATGTCCTGCATTTCTGTGGTTTTGTTCCATCTCCTCCCCACTACCCCATTACTCCGGGAATAACAAACTGTTAGACTAACAAGAGCTAGTTTCTTGACTATTAGATTTAAACTTTCTAAATGCATATTATCACCATCTCTAGGCCATCAAAGGCATGGAGGTTTTTCATAATCCACATGTAAGTGTAAATGTGGCCCAAGCACTAGCAATTCCTGGGAATCTCAAAGGGGTCCCAGAATAGTGTGTGGTCTTGTGGAGGATGTTTGTTTTGCAATTAACAAAAAGGTAATGGAGGTCTTAGTGAGCCTTTTAAATTGAAGCCAAAAATTAAAACTGAATCCTCTATGCACTGAATAGTTCCTACCTAAATTGCAATGCATAAATAAAACAAATTGGCTATAAAAGGATTATATCAACTATAAAATTCAAGAGTCACAACCAAGGGAATGGGGAAAATGACTGTAAATAAAAGTGGTAGGCCGGGGGGTGGGGGTGGGGGGACGGCTCTGCCCTTTTCTCACGTGTCCTGTGAAGGTAAAAAACAAACAAAAAACCCTTCTGAAAAAAAAAAAACACACAAATGAGACCTGCAATCTCTCTTAAAATGATTTCTGGGGGAAAATATTCCACTTAAGGTCTTCATATATTTCTTGATAAAAATGCACTTGTCATATACCTCAATTAATTAACTATCCATCTACTAGTAGACTTTGGATGTGGGGTATTCCAAGAGCTCACCACCTAACTGAGAGTATAAAAGAAAACATGAGAAAATAAAAGAATTAAGCAGTGTCTATGTGATACTAATTTTAAATCCAGAAAAAAAACACTGGCCTGTGTAAGTGAGGGGGTATCAGATGGGAGACAGGGTGGAAGGAGCTGATACCCAGTAAGGATCACGAGAAGCCAGGAGCCAGGTCCTAATTACAGAGGGTGCATGGGGCAAATTATGGGGAGCTGGGAAAGCTGGGGCAGTAGGGGGTGTCGGCTCGGTGCAGGTGTGAGCTGATGATGTCAGTTTTAAGAAAACCTGTTTGAACACGGTATGGGACTGCAAGGGAGAGAGACCTGACTAGAAATGAGAACAAAGAGAACAGAGAGGGAAAGGTAAACCAGAACACCTTTCAAAGAACTGTGGGACCTGGAGGCAAGCAAAATACACAATGGAAAGAGCAGAGAGAGCTATAGATAAGTCGCTTATGCACCCGCTAGATTTCCTTGGCACTACCAATGGTGACTGTTAAGTGGCTGGGGCACTATGGTGGTGACTGTTAAGAGGTTAGGCCAAATTCTTTTCAGACGCTTGGAAAGTGAAGAAAAGAAGAGGTAGCAGAGGGGAAGGTCTTGGTACTACGGTGTTAGTATATTGGTGAGAGATTGGAGTTAATGAGTGCTTTGAGATAGATCCCTCCATAGAGAGGTGAGCCCTGAGCTAGATGAGCTGAGATTCAGAGACAAGAGGGACCAGGATGGAACATGACGAACATCAATTTTAAGCCAGTGAGCTAGGAATAAAGGCTGTTAGTTAATGAGAGCCCCAGGAAGGAGGAGACTGTGTGTGGTGTCCGAATAAATGTGAAAGCATTAGCAATGAAGGGGCATAACCTTTTGAGTTTAAAAAGATGAAAGTAAAGAAAAGAACATTTGTCAGAGTGCTCAAGGGAATGCATGGTTAGATGGTCTTAATCTTGAGCACACAGTAGGCACTCAACTATTGTACTGATTAGTAATCTCAAGAAAACAGGCAGTGGATCATATGCTGTGAGTAGGAGGAAGAGAAAAGGGGAACTGATGGCTTAAGGAGCAAGGGACTCCAGGGAGCTAGCGGGAGGAGCAAAGTGGCAGTCGGTGATAGTAAAGGCCTCCCTGTGGCCAGGGACCATGAAACTGAACAGAGAAGGGCTGGCTCTCAGTTAGCTCAGGTATTTACAATCGCATGGTCTGGAGGTGCTCTGCAACAAAAATGGGCTCAAGGTAGCAGAGAGAGGGCCCTCCGGAACACTCTCCTCCTCCTGAGGGTAAGTATGGCATCCTGTTTCCTACTCTGGCTGGCTGGCTAAGGAGAAGGGAGGAAAAGCGTGTTATTTCAAATGGTTGCATCTTTTATTCCTGCTATTTGAGGCAAGCCTGTTAACAGTTGCCCAATTCACACATGTAGCTGTTCTCCTAAACAGTAAACAAGTGGATTCTCTACAAATACCAGGGGCACCAGGTCTCCCAGAGAGAAAACATTTTCCAAACACCCAACCCAAAATGGTTTTCACTTTTTTTTCAGGGTGCAACTTTGCGACTCTAACCCAGATGCACTTCAGTGCAGAATGCCACTGGGACACCACACAAGGCTTGCAGGAGCTGGTTCTCAGAAGGCACACAGCCCACCAGGAGCATGGGGTTCACGGGGTTCCCTGCCTTTCTCCCAGGGCAAGCTGGTCTGAGCAAATCTGCTCACAGGGCTCAGTGATTCAATTAGTGTGAATTCAGTTGCTCTTTTTTAGGTCAGTTCTTTCCTCCTTTGTTTAGATCTGACTAAAGATTTACTTCAATTATCCACACCTCTGTTAAAGCACCTAAGCAAATTAAACCATTTCAAGTGAGGATGGGAAAGGAAGTGACAAAGGGAAAAAGCAAAGGAACTGAATCTTTAAAACAGCATAAGCAAATATTCTCTACTCTCTCCCCTCCACCATCTCTATTCTCTTAAATTACTAAACTCCTAGACAAGGAATTATTTCTCAAAGGAAAATTCTAGACTCTAAGTCTGAATGTGAAAACCCCGTGGTTAAGCCCTGGCTTGCAGAAAACTAAAAATTTCAGCAATTCTGGAATGAAATGTTATGTTCAGAGCTATACAAAGCATAGCAGCTGTTCCTAGCCAACATGAAAACCGAAAGGGGTGATGCTATCTTTATCCTCTACCTAGAGTCAAAGCTGGTACCGTCCTGGGCAGAGCTGCCAAGAAGCCGTCTCAGTTCTAGTTTGCTGAGCACAAGAGACAAAGGAGGCAAGGGCATGCATGGGCCATCAAAGTACACCTAAACGACAAATCATAAACTCTCCTGTAAGAAAGAAAATGCATTTAATAATTAAAAATGTTGAAGAGATACAAGAAAACAGAACTGCTTGAAAAGTAGTTTTTAATGTCATTTGGAAAATACTTTTCAATCAAATCAGTTCAAAATTCAAAAGATTAGATCACGTCTAACTCTACCTCAATTTCCCAAGTGGAAGAGGGAGAACCTTTTTATCAATTTTCTTGGAAGGACAAACATTTAAACTTTTAAACAAACATTATTTCTCCATTTAAACTCAAGTCCTGCTCATAAAAACTTAACAGAAATCTTCTTCAGACCACCTCATGGGATCAGGCCTCAGATGAGCATCTCAGAGAGGGCAGATGATGATGGAAAATGAAAGACACGAGAAGAATCGAAAGAGAAGGTTATGAGAACAGGCTTTTCGTAAGCCTGAAGCTCACACAGAGGTTAACTGAAGAAAATGTTCTTCTGGTGAGACTAAACTATCTCACTCAGAAAACACTTCCCACTAGTAACTCCATTCAACTCCTAACAACCCCATTTTATTTATTGTTCAGTTTTAAATGTCTGGGCTACTGCTGCCTAGCTGTGCATCTCCAGGATTGGCCAACACCATCACCAGCCCACCACACATATAAACCACCAACGAATGAAGCTGGTGGTAAGCAGACTTAACTTGTAATGTGAACTGCCACTGACACACACTTCCTGCTAATTCTGACACTGTCTCCATTCAAGAAAAAGTGAAAAACTACCACAGGGCCTAGTGGGCTATCACCCTAAGCTCAGCAAGCAGAATTGCACAATTGTTAAGGAGAGGACTCAGGGGCTGCATTGCCCAATTCAAATCCTGCTTCTTCCACTTGCCAGCTACGGTAAGTGGCTTGACCTTGTGGCTCCGCTCTTAAGACAGTTATAAAAATTCTGCCTCAGTTTCCTCATCTATAAGATAGAGGCTAATAATACCTACTTCACTTGGTTACTGCAAAAAACAATGAGTTAAATAACCTGTAGTGCTTAAACACAGTTTAAGACAAATAGTACAACCCCCTTAAGTGATTGCTATTATCATGTTACGCGCTCACATCTGAGCATACCTTTACTATACAAATACACTAGGCAAGTGCCTACCAGCGCTTCAGGGTTGATTCACTAATTATCAGTTAACAGGTGGTAAAGACATTCCACTCATCAGGGCAGTGGTTTTCAAATGCAGTGGTTTTCAAACTATCATGCATCCAGAGAGCTTTTTGTTAACAGATTTCTGGGCCCCACCTCTAGAGTTTCTGATTCAGAAGGTCTGGGGTGGGACCTAAGAATCTGTGTTTCTCACAAGTTCCCAGGTGATGCTGATGTGCTTGCTTGTCTGGAGATCAAACTTTGAGAAACATTACTCTAAGGAACAGTTAACTCCTTATGTTCTATGCGTCAGGTCTACACTTTACCCAGTTTATGTGCACAGTAAGCCTAAAATAAGAAAGCAGCAGCAAATATGCCTGTGGCAAAGAGGTTTACTGCTCAGAGACTATATGTTCTTCCACATTGCCAAGCACCCCTACACCTTTGCACGTGGCAGACCACATGACGAGTTCTGGCCAATCGGCTATAAGCAAATATGATATGCATCACTTCCAGTCTGAAGCTTTTAAAAGCTGACGCGTGACCCGCTAGCCTTTCCTTACTACAGTGACCTGGATGCATGTGTAATGGCAGGGGTAGCTATAAGATGACAGCAGCCTGGGTACCTGGGCTACTGCTTGGAAGGGAGCTTTACTAGAGAGCTGCTAGACCTGTAGTGAATTTCTCATGAACAATCAAGAGCATTTTATGGGCTGGGCCACTGAGATCTTAAAGTTGCTCTGATACTCAGCAAAGTTTAGCTTATCCCGACTAAAACAATTCCTATCATCATTAGAAAAAGGACCTCCACATCAGTATTAGATCCAATCTACCAAACACAGATGTGAAAATAAAACTGGCCAGGATTTCTACCCTACTCTCATTCACTTCAATTTGTTTGTTTCTTTGGTTTTTGTTTTTTTTTTTAATTTTTTAAACTCCTATTGGGGTGTTTCTCACCAAATATAAAAATTCTTCACTGCAACATGATTATGTATGTAACGGTTGCCAGTAATTTAGAAAGCTAAATTTAGCATAATTTATATGCTAAGAAGTGTCGAATATGTGAAAAGTAAATACACTGAAGGATTCGGATCAAGAACCCCATGAAACAAAGCATATAAACACACACATACACTACTGGAATCCCTTGACTCTAAAGGGCAGGCCAGGAAGAAAGGACTTCAATTTTATTTATTAAATCATATATGAATTGGTAACATTTTGCCCAAATGGGAGGAAGTAATTTCTCAAAAGTAAAAACGTCACCACTGAACCACAAAACTGTTCTTAAAATACATAACAATTTCTAGTCAATCTAGAAGTTTGCAATTTACCGTGCAGGTAATGAGCTGCCCATGGTATACTACCTTCCAGGCCATGTGGAATTGAACATAATAAAAATTCTCATCTCAAAAAAATTATCACCACATATACACAGCCAACACAAAGTATAATCGAGAACTCAATGAACTTAAACAAGAAATTTATGAAATACAAAATTAAAAGAATTAAGGACAGAGAATTTAAAAACATATACTGGAATCACATAGGTCCTTCCTGGTTTATAGAGCAAAACAGCACTTCTTTGCAGAGGACTATGAGTGGGATCTACAACCAATCTCAAAAGTGAGAAAATTCTCTAATTCTTCCTACAAATGGCAGAAGAACAGCCCCTTTGTGCACACACACACACACACTGCACACATTTGCACACTTTCAAACTCATGTTCAAAGCTCTGTGGTCCTCTGCTCCCCTATTAGCACTGGCAAAGCTCAGTGTTAAAATGAGAGATCTTGCTGCTTCTGGCCTTCTCAATTTCTGAGGCCCTTTGAGTGCCTCATTCTCTGGGTGTGTCACATTCCATCTCTTTAGGTACTTCCACGTAGCCAAAAAGGAAAAAAAGGTAAACACTCATGCAATGCATTTGGTCACATATTAAAACTCAGCTGTAAAATCAGAGTTGAAAATAATAAAAAGGCCCCAAACGCTGAACTTCTCTAATAAGTTTTATAGCTATTCAGCAACTGTAAGTTTTTTTAGTGAGTAGATTTTTTTTTTTCATTTCTTTCAGGAGGCATGAAAAACAAAAACTTGAAAATTTAAATATCTTTTTAAAAAAATTGTATGACACACTACCTTTAAAACATCAGAGAGACCAACAGTCTCCACGCACAGCCTAAAACAGGGTTACTTCTGTACTTTTAAGGAGCTAACACTAGGTAACATTCTCATAGGATACCAGAGATAATAGGAATAATGTACAATTAGATAATAGGCGGATGTACTAATAATCAAAGAGTTAAAAAAAAAAAACTCTCAGCATCACATCTTGCTAATACTCTCCCGCCGTAAAGCCCCTTAAAACTTCCTATTATTTAGCAAGTTGATTTTATAGCACTCATAATGTATCCTCAAATTAGTCACTGTGTGCACCCTGCAAGAGAAACATAATAGGAACATCCACCTTTAGAAAATAAAAGCCATATAAAAGCAATCTTATATGACTTTTGTAGTTCAACTTGCTCAGATTATTTCTTCCATAGTCATGTTAATTAAAGAATCAAGCTATAAGTAAATTCCTAGGAGTTTATAAACATGCTTTATATAACCAAAAGCCCTTTTCCATTTACTTATGCCTAAAGAAGACTGTGGTTGCAGACTTTTTTCTACACATTGTCCACATGTCAGGAATTTACTTGTGAGCTTAATTAACAAGATGGTTCTCTCTATTCCCCCACGCCATCGCAGCAGGGCCAGCCAGCTTCTCCCCAGTAGCACAAGAACTGCAGTGTGCTCATCCGCAGAGTTGCTCCCTTTGCTCTCACTTCTGCTGCCTCCTCCAATGTTCACCCAAATAAATCTTAGGCCATAGAAATGTCATGTCTCTGCCATGTGCAACTTTTATGCAGACCTGAGGCCATGACCAAAACCCGTTCTTGGCTAAATGAGTCCCAAATCAGCACATCCCACAGACTCTGAAGTTGCTTCTCTCCACACACTCCTCAGCAGAGACTGCTGCGCGTGCTGCTCCTGGGGGCTGGTGTGCAGATCATATGACTACTGAAATCCCTTGGATAAAAGCAAGCATTGTCCACTTTTCCTTAAAATCTCAAATTCCTGGATAAGATCAGCAATCAAGTAACATTTCAATCCTTTAACAGCCTTAAACCAATTGATCAAGTTCTTCTCTTTGGCTCTCAACATACCCCTCCCCTAATAAATAGGGAGATGTCCAGGAAAAGCCAGGTTTAGTCAGCTTTTAAAGCGGACTGACAGTATTTACTTTAAATAAAAGATTAGGATTATGAGAAGAAAAGCTTCTAAACAAACAATGTACGTTATGGACTGAGATGCTAATAACTGCCCAACATCTCTGTCGTGCCTTTAAAGTACTCTGAGGGCATCAGAGTGTTAACTTAAAAGCATGCTCCCTTCCTTCTTCACATTCAGTCTCCAGTCACACAGATGAGTTCTCTGTGCCTGTGTTTGATTCATAGAGGCTGATCTCCAGGCAGCCAGCAGCTGTTTAAATCCATGACTGGATGTTTTCCTCTCCTGCACCTCCAGCTCCACACTTGTCTTTGAGGCTTGCCTACCTAGTGGATGCTATAAAAGCACGTCATCTTAAACTGAGCCAATGTAAGGAGCTGCAGGTCACTTCATAGGTTTACACACAGAACGAGACACAAACCTTTTCACCCTCTGCCACATCTCTCCTGCAAGCCTCTCTGTGCTGTTCCCACCCAAAGAGTCTGCACGAAGCGCTCTCCTCAATTCCTAGGAAGTAATGGTTTTTATTATGTTTCCATCTGCTGTGAGTCTCTAACACCCAGAGAACTATTTCGTATTCCTTATATGCAATTCACATACATTTCCATTCCCTGACAGAGGCACAAACGTGACCATAAGAGAATACTTTCCCCCTTCAGCATGGCAATCAGGAGGCAGTTTCCATGGACACTCAGAAAGCCAAATTTCAAAACTAATTAAATTTTCAAAGGGAACAATTCCTCTTAAAAAAAAAAAAATAACCTATTTGATTAATGAACAGAAAAGTTTGTACCAACCTTACCCATATGTTAAATGAATTACAGCAAATCTAAGCACACGACTTAAATTTAATACTATTAGAAGCTAATATGTGAGTATTTAAAATGCATCTGTGATTATTAAAACTTAGGCCCAGCAATGCTCTCAGAGATAATCAAAATGCTTGAAAACCTTTAGTAGGTACTGCCTACCCTGGGGCATTTTCAACCCTGAGATTTCCATGAAAATGCCCGTAAATACCTAACAATGTCAAGAGAGATTTTGGTGTACCACCATGGAGTGCTGTGGTCATCTCCATCTGTAAAATGGAGCCACTGAGAAAAATAAAATTAACAACCTAAAAATTATAATAAACTCTACCAAGTGAACACATTTAATTTTTCAAGTTAGGATTATTTTTCCTGGTTAAAAAAAGTCACATGGACACTACTCCAGGTGACATATTCAATTCTGAGCACAGAAATGAATTATGGAAGAATGTTGAATAAAATGAAGGCAAATTAATGAAAACAGTCCAAATGACTGCTAAAGTCCCTTCCAGCTCCAAATTCTATGGTTCTTAGAATGAGCCTATAGTTGGGTTGAGAGGGAAAAATACCATTCCTTCTTTCTAATTGTCATTTGATGGTTTAAAGCTAATGTATTTAAATATTTAAGTTTTCTAAGGCTTTCTTTAAGCTTGGAATTCCTTTTCTTAGAGATTGTATCTCCCAGGGTATCGATGATTCCTCTGCTACCTACCAGATAGAGGTTTTCACCACCACCTTCTTTTCAAAAGACATGACTTTTAATGTATTATTTTAGCTAAAAATATGAAAGAATAATTCACATTAGGAATACAGATAAATGACCTAGTAATGGTATTTGGACATCACTGGAATCTGTTAATGAATTACTTCTTTCTCCTACAAATATGGACAAAATAAATTATATTTTAGTAACTATCTGAATACACTGGAAGGTTCATCCTAACCCTTTACATTAACTCATAAAGCAGCTGCACATTACTCAGGGGTGTTCAGAAGTTACTTTTCTATATAAAACTCTTGGGTGTAAATCATTCTAAAGTATCTTTCAAACTTCCCCCTCTCCTTAAAGCAGATCATGGTGAATCAATGTATGATTAATCCAACTTTTTTGGGCGGTGACTAAGGATCATTACAATGAACAACTATTACACAAGGAAACTTCTTCGGAAACTAGCACAACATCCCTTCTGCTTCAGTTCTGCCCTTGTACCACATGACCTCAGTCAGCCATGCTTTTTTTTTAACTGACATTTTTATTGAGAACATTGTGGATGCATATGCAGTTGTAAGACATAACACAGAGGGCTCCTCCACTGACTTTGCCCAGTTTCCCCAATGGTAACCAGCCATACTGTTTGCACTCTTCTGTCTCATCTGACATCCTTTCTTATTGCTGTCACTGTACTTCCTTCTGACAGCTTTTCTCCACCCCCAACTACCAACTTTGACTTCTAATTTATTGTTGACTGGAAATGGGAGAAACAAGGTGATCAGGGCCATACCTACAGTAAGAATAATCTGCAAAAAAGTGTGGCCTAAAGGATCATCATAAATCAAGAGGAGGGTTAGTACCAGGACTTCCTACACCTGCAAGGCTTTTTTAAAAGCCTTATTTTGCATACCCCCACATCTCCTGCTGGTTTTCCTTCACTCACATGCTGCATATTCTGGCTCTAATAATGCCAAATAAGTGACCTCCACATAAGTGATATATTACTTTTTACTCAACTGAATACTAGCTAATTAGTTGCTGTTTCCATACTGGTAATTGGTACTTTTGGCAGTACCCAGGATCGTATTCTGAACATTTTTTACCAAGCCCTGTTAAAACTTTGAAATGAATATACATAGCCTTTAAAAAAATTATTTTTTTTCTGGACTCGCTGATATTTTTGAAGACGTTTTAACTCATCAGTCACTTGTACTACTTGGAACGATTCAATTATATAAGTTGAAAAAATAAAGTTCTAAAAAAGATATGATAAAGAGCATAATAAATGTGCTTTAGAGACTTCAGTAAATAAGAAAACTGTCACTTTGTTCTATTGCATTAGGAACTTCTCAAACAAAGAGGCCTGATGGAGGCAGACAGAAAGGGGCTTAACAGCTTATGAAACGGGAAGGATGGTACAATTAACTGTCACACAGTCAGATATAATTCACTCTGATGAGGCCAAAGAAAGAAAACAAGGCAAAAAAAGTGCCCAACTTGTCTCTTTACTTAATACCCAGATATTCCAGCATTGTAAACCACCTTTTCCTCAAGGGTTATCTATGCAAGTGGCCTGAGAAGAAAGGAAATTGCCTTTAGAGGGAAGGAGAAGGAAGGAAAAGAAAAAAGGAAGAGGAAAAAGTCTCTTATCTGAACCACAAATGCCTCCCATGGCTCACTTCAACAAACTGAAGTGGCTACCCTAGGTATTTCCAAGGCAAAAAACAGCTGCATTTCTTTCTTATTACTGCGTCCTCTCTGCTCCGCAGACCCCACCCTGCCAAGTGCAAAACTACTGCCATCAGTTCTGTGGAGAGCTGCATGCTTTGCCCTGGCAATCTGAGGGTGAAGTGTTATGAACACACTAGGACAGTTCAGGGAGGATGGAGAGGAAATGGGGGGTGGGAGGGACAACACAAACACTAAAGCAACTTCTCCACTGGTGCCAATAATGCATGCTACAGAGGAGAGCTCACTCTCACAGTGTTAAAAGATGCTCCCAAAACAAACAGTTGAAGACTAGGGATCATAAAACACAAAACGTGTATGATGTTAAAGATACTAAGAAAAACAAGGTTTTTATTCTAAAACAGATGTAGAAAGAGAATTCAGTTTCTCCTCACGTGACAATAGAGTTTCTTTAGTTTTCAGAATGCCAGACACACTAGGATCAAAAACATGTTTCAAATAGTGTGAAGATGGAAAGAAAAAAAGCCTCCTTCCCCTTCCCTCCAAAAAAAGAAAACAGCAAGCCACACCAGAAATAGTCTGAGCCTGCTGCTAAGCATGGGACGATCCGTGCATTACGAGAGGCTCCTTGCAATATGTGTTATAGGGAGCTCAAGCATGCCTATATATGGTATGTTTACTGTGGGATTAGACACAAACATCATGCAGACATATCAGACCAGAACCGGCATTTAAAGAGCACCATTTCTCCGCTTTTTTGGCACAAGATATCCGCTAAATCCAAGCCAAGCTAACTTCAGATGCTTCAAGGAGCAATGTCTCCAGACTTACTGGCCCTTGGAGCACAGGGACTACCACTCACGGCCCTCCACTCTCCTTCCCAACCTCTCCTCCCCTCTCTGCCTCCCACTTCCCTCTCACAGGCCATCCACCCCCCAGTCCCACAGAGGCATAACTGCACACTGAAGAATGTCTCTGCTGAATGGGGCCAATGTTATATGATGAAGGGCACAGACAAGCGTGCCATCAATTTCTCAAGAAACAGCTGGGAAGGCTGAGGCCTCTTACACAGGCTGCTCATCATCACAAAGTATTTTCATCACATCAAATGTTCTGCTGGGGGTAGGGGGTGGTGGTTAGGGGATAAGCTGAAGATGTTCTAAAGTTCTGGAGAGGAAAGGGGAACAGAGGAGGAAGGAGGGGGAGAGGAGGAAGGAGAGAAGGCGGGGCGGGG
>NW_011888910.1:1270529-1293899 GCF_000151845.1 Pteropus vampyrus
AGACAGACACAGAGAGAAGGGCTTCCTAACTGGCTTTAACAGTCTTGCCCAACCTGTTCTGCGGTATGTTCTGTTAACTCCTTTCTGGCAAATGGATGCAAACAGCAACCCCTTTCTTTCCTCCTCTTTTCCCACAACCATATTGCAATTTAAGGCAGACTTGTAGAGAAAGATCCCAAAGAAAAAGGCTAAACCCATTACTGACTGGACTCAAACCCATAATTTTTATCATATAGTGTGCAACCTTCACTACCAGCTTCTTGGGCTGTCATCTTGCTGAATAATATCGATTTCCCAGCCCTCCACATCTCAACTCTCCTCCTCCCCTTGAAAAAATATAAATTGAGGTTAGGTCCTCAAAAACAGGTAAGTCAAAGTTAGGCTGAGCTAGGCCTAGTTTTCATTCACTTGAACAAAGCACTACATAAGAAGGAAGCATAAAGGTGATGGTTTTTCTTTTTTGCTTGACATTGGGCATTTACAGGGTTAACAGATGGCCTGCAGACAAGAAATCTACCTGCTTAGAAACAGAAGCATCAACTAAGCCACACTGGTTGTTTTGACACAGGAAAAGCAGTTTCTACCTGATGAAAATACCTGGTGATCTTTCAGTTACTGTTTTAAGCAACACACATATTAATCACATGAGAAGAGCAGTCAAGAAACAATGTAATGGGAGAAAAGTCCAATGAGAGTTTACCCAGCTTAAAGGTACAGATCAAAACTAATCATAAAAAAGCAGGACTACATACGGAAAATGCAAAGAGCAGACTCAAGGCTGAGAAAATTGCTCGTGGAAGCGGTAAAACCTGGGCTCACTTTCCCTTGAACTTATAACTGCTTAGTCTCTACATGGACCTTGAGGACTATTCAGGCAGTGGGAAACTTAATCATCACAAAAAGGCCAATTTCCCCTTCCATATAGTGAGAAGAAAAAGCATGAATCTAACAAAAGATTATACTTTTTTCCTCAATAAGTTAGTATGTCTCAATATTAACAAAAATGCAAATGAAACCCAGGCCTCCACAACCTCTTTGAAAGACAACAAATATTTCTTAAAACCTAAGTATCTACTTTAAAATTCAACTACAGAAAGCTTCTTCATTTTCAGCAAATGATTATTTCATTTTTGAAAACTCCTGGATGCTGAGGCTAGTAGAGTTGATTGTTGTAGGATGTTTACTGCTTTTTTTTTTTAACAGAAATTTGTCTTCTTAGCCAGAGCAAAGAAGGCCTAAAAGCAGTTATAACTAACAATTTTGCCCAGTTGTTGAATAAGTAAAACACAGCAAAAAAATGTTAATACACTCTTTTAACTAAAATACAATTAAATAAAATGTGAAGAAGGAATACTGTCAAAGTATATATAAATGACAAATATAATCGCAGGGCCCAAGAATGTATATGTGAAAGAAACAAAACAGAAGTGAAAATTTTAACATTAATGGTATCTTTGTACGTGACCCTGTTTCAAGAGATGAAAAGAATGATAAACTGTTATCTGTAATGACGATATTGAAATATTCTAGAAAATCACATTAAGACTTTGGTTTTGATTGCTTCTCTAAAATTCTAAACTGAAGACACTACTTGATGACAAAGAGACTGTGTATAAAGCTTAAGAAGAAAATATAATGACCCAGGAAAAAAACAACTTTCTAACTTCAAGGCAATTTAAAATAAAAATTTGAAGTCATATGGTTCTTTGAGGTTATTTAAAAAAGCATGTAAGCAAAATGAAGCCACAAAAACAATTTCCTTTAATAAAGCAAAAGACGTGTGCTCATTCAGAACCCCTAAACTAACAATTGGAGCAAATTAAACCTTATTTCTGAACTCACATTTCGAAAATGTAAGTTGGGTCAAAGAAACTAGTTTGGATAAAATGGTGGTATTTAAAGCAAAAATCTGGCCTATGCAGAAACTGCCTCCCCCACCCCCCAAAAAAAGGGAAAGAAAAGGGGGAAAAAAGGCCACAGTGATGCACTCTGGTCGCAGGCAGAGTGGGCTGCAAGGCCAGTTGTATCTAACAGTTGTGCTCAAAACAACAAATGGTGCATTCATAAACTGCAAAAGCAGGGGCTGTTCAGAGGCTGTAAAGTCTGCACATGAAATGATGAGCAGCCGACTTTGCTGTTGTTCCACAGTAAAGGAGTGAAAAAAGGACTGAATTCAGTTAGAAGCACAGGCTGTTCCTTCAGCTGTGGCAAAGTGGTGAGCAAGAGGGTCTAGATAAAGAGGTCCCAAGTACCATATACTCTCTTCTAACAAGAGCTGGGCCTAATGATAATTGAGTAAACACCTCTACATAAGATAATACTGCCAAGAGCCTTACAAGGAGAAAAGGTCAAGTAGAAACTAGAGCATTCGGCCTCTCCCTACCCTTTTTCATACCCTACCCTTTTTAAAGAAAATATTCAGCATCCCAAACTCCATAGCTTCAAACCAAAAGATTAAACGCCCATAGCCTTATTACCTGTGACATTATCTCTCCATGGTTTTAACAAAAGAAACATCTGGTACCAGCTACTCAGCATCCCTAATAATTGTCAGACTGCCAACTTCTTAAAAAATTAATTAGTGGCATTTACATTTGCCAGTGCAGACAGCCTATCAGGGTTCTAGCATAGGTATTACAATATGTCACTTAATAGGAAACTCAGGGTTGCAACAAGCAAGCATTACATGGAATAATTTCAAGGTTTATATGTCCTTTCCTAACTACTTAAAAAAAAAAAAATTCCCTATGGCTTAAATGTATTCATTTGCCTCATTAGAAACAACTGTAAAAGTAACCTGTTTGAATCATCTAGGAAGCATTTTTCAATGGACAAGCCCCAGCCTTACAACTGACCAACTGAATCGGAAACTCCTGGGGTGAGACTGGCATGTGTGTTACAGAAAAGTTTTCACCCAGTTTAAGAATCACTGTTTTGGAATCTGCAGCCAGGTGAAAAGTGATCACAAAAGAGAGCACACCAAAAATAAGACAAATCACAACATGGAGAGGCTGTGCAATGTAAGTAACCGGAATTGTTCTACCATACTATGTTTGTTGCTCATGGAGTAGGAACGAAGTCTCCCTGGTGCAGATGGCAGTGTCCGTGGTTCAGTTAGCTGGCCACCTCGGATTTTGCTCCAGCCACACATCCAAATGGAGAAGCAGGCAGGAGCTGTGTGCATCGTCCACTGTGCCAGCTCATAATGCAGGGCCGCCCAGGGAAGTAGGGCACACTCAGCAGGGTGTCTCGGTGGCAGGTGTAAGGCTAGTTACCAAAAGACCTGTTGTCCTTACTGGTCATGTACCACAGTACAGAACATTAAAGAAATTGAATGGGCTCAACATTAACCACTGATTCTGGAGGGAGAATGGGGGCATGCCCCACTTTCAGAAGAGGTACCCAGGGTCTCACTCCAGCACTGCTGGTAAGTGGTCGAGATTTAAAACCTGAAGCCAGTATGGCTTGTTTGGTTCTATTTCCTTGTTCTGCTCCATTCTCAGAAGGCAAGTCATACTACAAAGGAGAAAATAACTGCCCCATTACTCTTTAGAAAAGGACAGAAAGGACCAGAAGCCATCCTGCTTCCAAGCTCAATGTACAGATTTTGTCTCATTACACACAAGCTGCTCCGTTCTTTCTCCTCCACACATTCCTTTTCCTTACAGTTTCAGGCTTAGTGCTGGTAATGTCTGCACCCCTATTCCTTGTACTGAAGGGCTCTGCGGATAATTTTTTAGCTACATGCTGTCTTCATTTTAAGTCAGCAATCAGGTAAACCAAACGTCTTAACATGGACTACTTCTGGGAAATAAATACAAAATGTGAGTGGGCAAACTCACACGCCTATCCTGAAAGTTTAAAAGTGGTCACAAGTTAAATGGCCTCAAATTGCCCCCCCAAAAAAAGAGGGGGAGGATTTTGCCCAAAGTGCACATATTAAGAGGAATTCATTTTTTAAAAACGAGCTCAATTACTGAATGGGTTCTTTGAAGATCTCTGGTTGTTCATTAAATTGCTGTTCGGCCGATGCGGGCTGAGGAGAGCGCGTCAAGGTCTTGGAAGAGAGACGGGGCTGCCCACCGAGAAGACCAGCCCCGGGCCCCGCCCCTGCCCCGCCCCCGCTGGCCTCTCGGCCAATAGGCGCCCGCAGCCCTGACTGACGGCCCCGCTGCCCACTCACGGGGCCGCCCAGCGCGGGGGCCAAGGTAGGGCGAACTGCCCAAGAGGGCCGGGGCTGGACCCGCGTCCCCGCAGACCCCGCCAGCCCGGCCGTCTTCCACCTACTGGTTACTTGCCGCACTCGTCGGGGAATTACACGAACGAGACCCCCGGGACAACGGCCGATGCGCTTTCAGCTTTGCGAACACTTCTGTTGAGACGGCGTCCTAGTGCACAAAAACTCCTTGGCCCCAGGGCAGGGTCGACCTGCCCAGGCCGCCTTCCATCCCGGCGTCCTCCTTGGGCCCAGCCGGCCGCCCACCTCTCAGTGTGCCTTCCTGACGCCTATCCAGGATCACAGGACCCAAATCTAGCCTAACAACTTCAATTCAGTGCTTCCAGGGAAGGGACACGACCCTACGGAACAACTCGTGTTTTCTCCTTTACCCTTCAGAGTTGTCTGCTATAGTCGTCAGGGCAAAGGCAGGGACGACCATGTGGCCAGGGAGCAAAAAACGATGCCCAGTGGCAAATTTTATTTACCTGCTTCCGTATATACTACACTGAATGGCAGGAAGAGAATAATTTTGTTGTCAGTAATTTTTAAAAACTTGCATGCCCTTTTAATTAAAAAGTAAAAAGCATATATCATATTCCTATTTTCGAAAAGGATACAGAGAGGAGTTTTAAAATATTGCATGATTTCCAAAACAAGCATGTTTATTCTATATTTGGGCAATATTTCAATCTAGCACTTGGTTTACGATTTAATGTGCTAACTCCAGAAATGAAATTAGTTACTAGAAGGTAATCCCAATAATTTTTGAGAAAGGAAACAAAGGAAATCTCTATAAAACTGAAAGAATCACCATGATAAATGTTATATTTGCTGGGACCTTGAGAATCTTTCATCCTAGAAGGCAGCCCTATGAATAAAGCTAATTTTTTTTAATGGAAGAAAAAATGTTTTAAAATCACTTGCCTTGCCATTCAGAGGGAGCTTCTGAGGAAATCTGTTTTAACCCCAGTACATAAGTGCTAGGCAAAACAGCCTTGTAGTAGGCCCACATGTCTAAAGAGAAGCTATTTAGTGTGAAACAATGTCTTTTCCTTAAATTCTCAATGATTTTTAAAAATTCGACATCCATGTGACCTTGGACTCTCATTTTCATCTGTTTCTTGCAGTTCACTCTGCTAACCATTCAGCACACTGCGAGCTCTGATAAACGTAGTTAATGTTTACTAAAACCTGTGCATGAACTGTACTAAACCTGATAGGAGTGAAAAGGCAAAGTTCTGTTAACAGCATCCATGCACAATAAAAGGTGGGGGGGGGGTAGGAACCTAAGAAGGGAGGAATCGTTTTCTTCTTTTACTTTGAACTTAAAATTTCTAACTGATGAATAAGTTGCTATACATCACCAAAGAGGCTTTTCATCTATTTTGTTCTTTTTGGGAAATTTTTGACACAAATATACTTAAACTATTTAATAACATTTTTTCTAATTTTTTTTAACAGAATTTAAAACTGAAACTAATCTATTTATATCTCATGTTCCCTCTCACTTTTTTTTGAAGACCTGATCAATAACCAGTTTATATTATACTCTCATTTATTCATCTGAATGGCTGCTTATAGGTAATAGCTGAAGAACTATTTCATGCAAAAATAAATTTAACATTTCAAGGGTTACCATCTAAAATTTTTCTTCTCTTGACTCTTTAGTTTTTCAAATGTAAAGTTAAATTTCAGTCTAATCAGATTTTTAATTCTAACATTTTTTAATATCATATGCAATCTAAGTATACTGAGTTAAATATCAGAACTTACTGAAATTTTTACCTTAGTGATAATTTCTTTTTCTCTCATTTCTACACAATCCACTTTTCTCCCATTATCTTAGTTAAAATATTTCAACTTACACACACACACACACACACACACACACACACACACACACACACACACACACACACACAGACTGTATCCAGAACAGGATGCTCTCAGGTGTTTAAAGCCAACTTTCTCTCCCCCCACCCCCCCCACCCCCTTGCTTAAAGGGCAGCAATAGAACCAGTCACCTTGGAAACAAACATCACCCAGTGTTTGCAGAACAAACAATGGTACCTTTTCAGCCAGTACCAGGCAGGCAGGCCAAGGGGCAGCCAGAGCAATTCTGGGCTGTACAGGAGTGTTAACATATTGCATTCATTCTGCACACGAAAAAGTAGTTCAATACTGAAAATAAAGTGCTCTCAAACGTGTGAACCTTTGGCCAGAAACCATAGACAAAGTGAGTAAGTTTTAAAGTCAAATAAGGTTACCCCTAGTTAGAAAAAAAAACACCTTTTCATTTGTAGAATTGTTTTACCTACCTTATAATACATACAAGAAACTGCACTCTCATCACTGAAAACTACCTTCTCCAGCAACTAGGAAGATGCTGCTTATATTTTTTTAAAGCATGTTTTATCTTATTACTCCTACAAAATCATGTTTTTCCTTTTAACATGCCACCATATGTACTGCTTTAAAAACGTATTGGTGTTGATAAGTCTGACTGTAAGCTAGAAAATTAAATTCAAATTTTTTAATGGCACCAAACAGATGTACAAACTTATAAGGGCGCTGAGTAACAATAACCACTTTTTGACCTTAGATAACAATTACTAAGCTTCTATTTATTGAAGACTTACAAAAGCTAATCATTTGTGGTAGCTCAAGTTTTAGGGGAGATTCCTGTCACTGTTTTTAAAAAGTTCTACTGAATAGTTAATTTAAAAAATATGCAGGTGTTCTTCAGAAATTTTAAAATGTTAAATTTAAGTAACAGTTTCCTCCTTATTCTGGGTGTGAGTGGAAATTTTCCTTTTCTCCAATTAAGAGAGAAGGCTGGGCCCAACTGTTATTTGGACAGGAGTTTCATGTCAGTTAAATACCACAGCATTTTCTATCACCTCCAAACTAAAGGACAAATGCCTAATTAACATGGACCAACATGCAGCTTAAACTGGAAAAGTGCCTGTCCTTTTTCTTTCTTTTTTTTTCTCAAAGACTTAGATCTTTAACATCCTTGAGTTAAAGTACACAAAAAGTGTCTAACGTCATCTGACTGAGGTGTAAAAGTCTAATTAACTAATGCCTTTTTTGCAGTGACAGTAAATCAGTTAACATTATTAATCTTCCTCACTGGGCATAAGTGAGTGAGGAGGGCTATTGAAACGGAGCTAAACGGTATACTGGGTGCCCTTGAAAATGAAAAGAAACTCTGCAAGTGATGACTGATAATCCTGAAAACTACTGAGAAATACTTTAAAGCACAACCGCTGGGCGCAGCACCAGGCCCGATACTCTAAAAAGTGAAGCTGTGGCTCCAGGGCAGGGAGAGGAAGAGGAGGAGTCAGACAGGCCTGGCGGCTGAGGAGTGACTCTTGTCTCCCATCCTTTCCTTCCAGCATCATACACAGAGAGCAGAGCGGGTGCCCAATGAAAGCAGAACTGGAACCTTACACTCCTTTATCTGATATTGTACCTTTCCGAGTATTTTTTTTAACTGACCATGCAAAAATTACTACCCGGAGTGGTTTGGGCAAATGAATCCCATATTTGGGTCAGTTAGGCTAGTTTCAATTAGTAAAACAACAACTATTTTAACATTTGGCTTCTTAATTTTACCAGTTTAGTACTCCCCACAATGTATTTGTATATCACACTCATATCAGCAAACCATCAATTTATCGAATGCATTCACTGAATGCCAATACCCGCAGACAAAAAGCCAACAGCTAGACAACTTCCGAACCACAGCTTAGTCAGTACTGAAACAATGGCAGTAACTGGGATCAGCCTATCCATTCTCTGCTCTGGATTCCAACTCCCTGTCCCGCTCCCTGCACCCATTTCAGAAGACAGCTCCTTCTCTTGTGGCCAAGGGGGCAACAAGGAGGGCACGGACGAGTAAAGCACTTTCTCAATCCTGGTTCTGTCTCCTCCCAAGCCTTCCCAGGAAACCAGGGGACAGTTCTGAATGTGAAGAGTCAGCGGTGGACTTTGGGGAAGGAACTCCCAGTGCTGAGAGCCACTCCCCTCCCAGATCCAGATCCAGGGTAATGACCCCAACTGCAAGCAGCTTCCTCCATCTTCTCAAAGAACATCTCAAAAGGGCAGAGTTGGGAAAGGAAGTGAAAAAAGGCCCAGGTGCCACCGTGACTTTATCTTTTTCCCTACTCAGTATTTCTAAGTTTCTGTTTCACTGCCCCCTCCCATAAAGGGTATGTAAACCAATGCATACCTTTTAAATGAAATTCTGCGGAAACACAACAGGTTTGATTAACGACATGCTTTTACAAGCCACCTGATAATAAAGCACTCTTGGAAGCGGCAGGGTTCAGAACTCAATCCGTTTTGAATATAGTTATGCTTTGTAGATTGTAGATTTAAATGTAAATGTCTTTAGAGAATGGTATACATTACTTTGTGCGCTATTATGCCTAAAAATCATTTTTCTCCTGTTAAAAAAAAAGTTTATGGAAAACCCCCCTCCTTAAATAACATCTCTTACAAAAAGCTTAGTTGTTTGCTATTATTGCCTAATCACTGGGACCTGCAGCAAGCTACTAAAGAGGGAAAAACTCTAGTTGATTAAACAATTATTCAAAATAAACTACACTGAAATCTTTAAAATATAATTTATAACTATTTTTTAAAAAGATAATAACATCTATAAAACCAAGGCAAGAGAAGGTGCTGATGGAGTCCCTTTTCAAATCAAACCTGTTAGAATCAGAATTATAAAATTACTTTGGAATTCCTGAAGTTATGTTTGGAGGGTTTTTTCCTTGGAAACCTTTATGAGGTCAGTGTCCCTCAAGTGTAAGCATCACCTTCAGTGCATACACAGGAGCCTTGCAGTGGCTGAGTGCACCAGTCAGGGGAAGTATGGGTCCCACTGTACAGATGGCCACACCAGCCTGTAACTGAGGTCAGCTGACTCTAGTCACATGCCACCTTTCTCACCAGATCCACTTAATGTAGTACATAATTCTTTCTGCTTACTTCGTAAGAATCCAGTTTTATTATTTGTGGAAAATAATAAATAATGGTCTTTTGGGGGCAGTAGCTTCCCAAACCCTACTCTTCCCCAGGCTCAGCTGATACATGCTTATTGTGTACCCTGATTTGCTAAGAAATTGAAGATTCCCTAGAGCAATTTGAAAAAGCTACCGAAGCTTGAAATAAAGATTATATTCAATATTCACCACATAAACGGAATGCCTGCTCCCAGCCCTGACTCCTAAGAAAAGGTGGAACACTGGGATGAGTTGCCTTCAGATAACAAGGCAATATCAGCCATGAGGCAGCTTCTTCTACCAGAATCTCGGGAGTTAAGCAATACAAGAACTTTGTTATTGGAGCCCAAGAAGAGGAGTATAGGCATCACTGCTGAATAACAATTACTAAGCCGCTAACACCCCCATTTTAAAGAGAATAAAATAGGACCACAGGAGAATAGAGATAAGGTTTTCGAGAAAGGTCACTCCACTTGGCTGGTCTTTTGGTTGCTGCCCTGCCTTAAACTTTCAGGACACTTAGAATTCCCAGAATGTGATGGTACTTCTCTTTTATATGAAAACAATAGCTTCTAAATTCACAAAGATTTTTTTCTGTTTGTTTTTACTAATTAAAAAGAATGATAATGCTACCTAGGGCATCATATGTCACTTCTAACGCTATGATAAAGAGATTCTGCCCATTTTACAGATGGATAACCTGAGGTGCAGGGTATGGTATCTTTTCATTAACCATAATCAAAGTTGGGCTGGGTGTAGGACCTCGGTCTCCTAGCTAACAAATCTGGTCCTCTCTCTAAAGATCATATGAAATTAATTAAAAGGGCAAAGGAAGATAGGTAACGAGGTATGTTGAAATGTTTCTGATTCAATTCACTTCAACATTCCTTCCTTTGAAATTATGAGAATGAGGTGAGGTGGGCAGCTCTGGAAACTTCAGTAGTGAGCAGGTGGGAACAAAATGCATCTTCCTAACTTATACAATGGCCCTCAGATCCTCCACCCACACAGTCAGTCAGAGAATTTCACTTGGCTTTCAGAACTGGTCTAATTGTTATTTCCCTAACATTAGATCTTATAGTTATTCATATGCGGAATCTATTTTCCTCCAACACAGGGGACTCCAGGGAGTTACTCTGAGGGGTCTACTTATTCATATGTTCATCATATATCTTCAAACCAAGTAAAACATACACATATTTGTACTATTATTTGGCTAGTGTATGAAGATGCTGATGTAATTAATATAAATTCCACTAAAAGCATTATTTTAAAGAATTTTTTAAGAGCTTCCCAAAAAAATCTAAAAACAAAATTATGTTTGCTCTGGAAAAAAATTTTACAGTAAAAGAGGTCCTTATATTTGAAAAGATTGGGAATAACTGCTCTTAAATGTCCAAATAACATGACATTGATTAAAACAAAATATCTAATGAAAAACATAACCACAGGTAAATAACATATAAATTCATCGACTAACTTCACAATACAGTATCTTATAAGACGGAAAACACCCTCCTCTCATGAGAATTTGACCCTTTAGAAGGACTTTTTGAACTGCTCGATTTGTTTTTCCTAGGTAACTCATTTGTTTGGAGTAATAAGATGACAGATCATATGCTAATAAAAAAATAAATATATTTTGTTCAGTGTAGTATTTTCCTCTACAGAATAAGTCGATTCTGGATTAACTGTATATTGATATATTTAGAGTAAAAATTTTAATCCCACATTGGCTTCATTTAACCTAAGGAAAATACCTTTCCTTACCTTACACAGTAAATATCCAGGGAATGTAAAATAATTAAAACATTAGCTTAACAAATTATGCCACATCAAAATAATGTTGATTTTCATGTCTAAGAACATTTGAATATATAATTTCACCAATTTTTAATAGATATGGTATAATTTAAGGCATGTACAAAAATGAGCTTTTTATTGTCCACATATATAATAAATCTCATTTCTGTAATATGTCTATATAGCCATACAGGACCATTTAGAAGGAGATATATAATAAAGTTATCTCTGACTCATAAGAGGAAATAATTTTACTTTCTTTTCCTTTATGCTTTATTAGATTTTTCTTTTTCATTCATTTAGAATTTTTCTATGGTGAATATGAGTTATATGTGCAATGAAATAAAAACCTAATGGGAAAAACAATTTTTATACTTAGGAATATTCCTTTGTAATCTGACTGACAGGATGACAGCTGGTTTTTATTTTCTTCACACTGCCTCGTATTATCTACAGTGAATATGAACATTTTACAATGAGAAAATGTTTACACAGTATATAATTCTGATTTATCACTCTTGGTGCGTTATTGATATATAACCTGATAACTAACATCCTTAGCAGTATTAATGATGGCTTCACCACACAAGTGTTCAGATGAGCCCACAGAGGATCTAACTCCAGGCACCTAGACTTGGCAGGGTTGCTAACTTTGAAGAGACTCTTACACTCAAGACTAAGGTTCTCCTCAGCCCTGCCCCTGCATCTCTCTCAGCCTCATGTTCCTCACCTGCAAATTACAGGAGTATAAGGAGAATAACTAACTGTGACACCTGAGGCCCCTTCTAGTACAATATTCTGATTGTAAACAGAGAAGATGAAAATATAGTTTAATCAAATCTTGCCAGTCATAACCACTTGCCCAGAGTAGATTTAAACTGATTTCACCAACTTTACTACTTATATCACTTGATTGATAGTACAGCAAAGATAGGAACATCAGATTAATAAAACATGTTTTTTAAAAGTTTTAGTGGCTAGCAAATTTTCAGCTTGCTAATTTGTATGGCAACTCTGCCCAAAATGAAGGCATACGCAGACAAGAGTCCTGAAATACAACAAATGCAACGCCACTTATCGAATGTTTACACTGTGTCAGGCCCTGGGTAAGTATTTATAGTGCTTTATATCATGCTCTACGATCCCATGACATAGATCTGATTACTCCCTAAATTTTACAGGTGTAAAAAAAAATCTGTTAAAAAAAAAAGTCTGTGGCATGAAGAGCAAAAGTTGTTTTCAGCTGCAGTGTGTGCCTATGGGCAAGTTATCCACTGCTCTGTCGCAATAAAACAGGTAAAATAACCCCCGCCTCATTCACTCATTCAACAAATACTGACTGATCATCCAGGATGTGCCAGACACCAAGGTAGGTGCTTAGCATCATGGGTGAACAAAACAAATAAAAAGGGACAAAAAGCTCTCATGTTACACTCTAGTACAAAGAAAACAAGTAATAAATAAGTGCCTAAAACATAGTGGGTGTTTGATGAACATCGGCTCTCTCTCTTCCTCTTATAGAAATGGAAAAAACATTGGAAAACAAATCCAATAGAAGCCACCAGCTTTAAGTCAGCCCCAAAGTTGAAATTTGTATTTAGTAAACAAGAGCACTTGTATTGAAGTACACTGGCTGAGCTCAAAGTCTGACTCTGTCTTATGGCTAGAGTGACCTCAGGCAAGTTATTTAAACTCTCTTAAGCCTCAGCTTTCCCATCTGTAAAATGGGAGACGATGATCTCATAAGATTGATGCAATGATTATATAATGCAAAGTACAAAAAGCAGGGAGTACAGTGCCTCCTATACATTAAGGGTAGCTGGTATGATTAGGGCCTCCTCTTCAAACCCCATCTTCCGTATCTGCAAAATGTGGACAATTACACCAGCTTGGTAAGGCTGTTGTGAGGACTACAAATATAATGCACAGAAAGCATCTAACACAACTGGCACATAAGATGGTGCATATTTACTTCTTTAAAATGACTATTAACACAAATGAATGGGGAGGGAGGATGGATGGCATCCCCATCGGCAGAGCTCCAAGAGAAACAGCTGGGAAGGCCATACCCGGGGTTAGAAGCTAGGGAAGAGCACTTTGCTCTTAACATAGGTATGAGTTATGTTCACAGAGCGGGATCAGAAGCAGATGATTGTGAAATGACAAATCAACCAAATCTGAGTCACCAGGGTGGCATCTAGAATGTGTGGATTATGTAGGCCCTGGCTCTGGCCACCTTTCCTTCAGCCACTTCCAGCTTCATTAGAGGGCTGAAGGAGTAAAGGAAAGGAGTGGAAAGGGATTTATACTTTGCAGATTTCTAGAGGGAAGAAAAAACTGGGGGGTTTATCGGTAAAGCTCAGATATCCAGACTTCCTGTTGCCCTCAGGGCAAGAGAGGGTACCCCTTCTCTCTTTTTGGGCTGTGGCAGAAAATACCAGCTTATTTATCACCACCAGGTATGCCAAACACTACAAACCTGAAAACTGGGGTAGGTAGGGGGCAGGCTGGGCTCAAGTCCTACCCACAGCTGCAACACCTGGGCAGGTGTGCACAGTGCTGTGGGCCAGGTCTCCATATACCACAGAACACACCAGCTAGGAAAGCTTTCAGCTCTATCTTCAGTTAGCCAGTGTTACTAACATATAAACCAATACGCCAACATTGTAAACATGATACTTAAGTAAACAAGCCCTCAAAGAGATATACCAGACCAAATGGATCTGAACCCAAATCTCCTATGTCAGGGCCCAAACTGAAAACAGGTCTCCTGCTGCCCTATGTACCCTTCTCATCATGCATCATCCTCTCAAGGGTGGCTCACCAGGAGTTAGTAGCTAAGAAGTCAAATTCTAAGCCAGAGTATGTGATTCACCTTTAAAACAAGTCTATGGCTGTAAAGAAATAAAGCCTGCCTGTGTGTGTGCATCACTCCAGTGGCCTTAGGCAATTCAGAGATCCTGAGTGCTACTTGGTTCATCCTGTACCAGCTGACGTGGGATTCGCTCTCCGCCTCCGGCCAGAAATAAACAGTGAAGTGAGCCACAACAGCCACCCAAGCACAGGCATGGCCTCTCCCCCCCGTTCTGAGGATACCTCCAAAGCCTCATCAGGTCAACCAGTCACTTCTTGACTTAAAAGCTTAGGACTCCCTCCTACTTACAGAAAAAAAAGTCTCACTTCTGCTCCACGCCCCCACTCTGCCCCAGGTAGCCCTCCAACCCTATCATCTTCCAGTATGCGGTCCTCGGCCCCAAATTACACCTGAAACTCCAACCCACCCTGCCTGGACATCAGCCTATGCTTTTGCTTTTTCTGTAAGCCTCAGCCTTTTCAGGGGAATCTGGCTCAGGGTCTATACTGCACTGCGAATTCCATTCGTAATGTAAACTCCCAAAGGCAAGAACCACCATGCTCTACCATGCCTAAATGCAGGAGTTGCTCAATTAGAGATACTACAAACGAATTTTGAAGTATTCAAATAATGTGTTATGCTGTTTAAAAATCAAGACAAAAGAACCAAGTTAGGGTTAAGAATTGCTGGACTAGAACTCTCCAGGTACCAAGTTCTAATGAGATTTTGTGTAACAAAAGAATGTCCCTTAAGCCTGTGGAGATGCGCCATAAACTTTCCTGGTAGTCTAACTGTGGCTGCAAGATCTCAGAAATGGGAACACTTCTAAGCTTGTTTCTTGTCTTTAAAAAAGGAGTATAATACCTATACCTCAACCATGGAATAACACATGCAACCACCCAGCACAAGCCCTGGGCATAACAGAGCTTTCCTTCTGTCACCAATATGCCCTGGCTGGTCACACAGGCAAAAGGAACTCGGCAGCACTTTCAGATTCCTCCCGGCACAAATTCCCCTCCTGGGCCCCAAAGCCCTGCTACAGCTTACCAGCATCCCACTTCCTCCTGCATAATTCTAGCTCAAATGAGAGAACACATTAAAAAACAAAACTAAACAAAAAAGGTTGCCAACAGTTCATTAAATCATAACATTTAAGTCATTTTTAGGTGATGAAATTGTTAAATTTAAGGTATGTATTCTATCCAGCCTACCAAATCCACAGGGGCCTACCCAATTTTTCACAACCTTCTCAGTCAAGTCTGTGGGTATGTGCTTTGAAATGTATAAAATCACGCATACAAAAAAGTGATTATGTCCTCCCCAGAGAACACTCTAAAAACCTAAGAGTAAAAGGCAATATTGTATCTCTATAATAATTAATAAGCCACTAATTGTCTTTGAGGCCTGCTGATTCCCTTCACATCCCTCATCCTGGATTTTTTAAGCCTTGGGTGGCACACAGTAGCACTCCCTTTTCCTGGCTGAGCTCATCTGTAGTGAGGGAGTTGGAAAGCCCAGCAGAGGGGCAGAGCAGTTACCGAGGTGAGTGCAAGTACTATGCAGGTGAGCATGGCCTCTGCTCAAAGATAGCCCCATCTTTATAAACAGATTCTATCTCCACCAGCAGCTTTCAGCCCCTAAAGCCTTCATCCGCTGGGTCATCAAGATGGCAAACAGCTAGCCCCCACCTGCTCTCTTTTCCAAGCCCATATTCACTCCCAGCTGACAAACTGGTGATTAATAATGAATAAACAGTCCCTTCCAACAACCAATGTCCACCCTCAATATTTGAGAGAAAAAAATAATTCTCTCCTCTAATTCCACTACCCGATGAGCTTAAATACCAGCGAGTACAACACAGCTAAGGGAGTTTAAACACAATTAAACTGAATTCCATTTGCTGAAAATAAAGGTCCCACCTTTCTAATTATTTATCAACACTTCAGATGGCTGCCCACAGGTTCTGGGATGAAAAATCTCTTGGGGTTAAAAAAAAAGAGAGGGAAGAAACTACTCTGTTAAATATGGCACCAAATTCCAACTTCATTCTGCACTTTGCTGAACTGTCTCCTCTACAGACTGCCTAATTTTTCTAAAGGGTTAGTAGTGTTCTCTCTAAGACAGAGCTACTCACATCACAGCCCTGCTTCAAAGCATTTGACAGCCCACAACTGCCTACACAACTGAGCCTATCTGTTTTTCTAGTCGCCTCTCAACATCCCTCTCATCCCAACTCAACACAGCACCTCCAACCCTATTCTCTAGTCACTCTCCTGCCCCATCCTGTCCCCAAAGAAACCTCATATTTTTGTACTACTGGGTCTGTAGTTACACTGTTATTTTGCCTAGAAGTTCATTTTCCTTTCCCCACATGTTTCTCCACATGGTCAGCTCTTCACATCTGAAGACATCACTTCCTCTTTTCCAGACCACTTCTCACTTCCAGGTCCTCTGCCTGTCCTGGTGTCTCTGCTGTTTTGATGCACTGGTAAATTTTAGGGCAATATCCATGTTGTACTCATCCTTGCATCCCCAAAGCCTGGAGATACAAGAACCGATTCCTGATACAGGGAAGCCAATGGTGGTATTCCATAGATGAGAAAAAAGGAGCACAGAATGCTGATTTCCCACTCCAGATTTCTTTTCACTACTGTTCTGCTGTAACTAGCAAATGCCAAGAGCAAACTGACAATTATTATAATAACAATAGTAAACAGAAGATAGCTCAGTTATAACTGAGCTGGTGGCACAAAAGGCTGAAATTTTCTATTTGTTACTAATTTCAAAACAATCCTTCTCCATAGACCCACCACAGAAACAGGAAATAGGCCATCAAGTACTCATCATTAATTCAAGATCTGCCAGTTCCATAACCTGTTCAGGCACACCCACAAAAGGGCAGGAACAACACACACTGGTGACCCCCCCCCATCCCAAAAACATCCTAAGAGAGACTGGACGTTCTCTTATTACTGTTCTGCGGTGCACATGGCTCCTACTGCTTAAAAAGCAAAGCAAAGGGAAAAAAAAAAAAAAAACAAACCCACAAAAATACCTTCTACAGGCTATCTCCTTCGAATACACACAAATTTTAAGATCAGGTTAGTAATTATATCGATTCAATTGCTGCTCCTATTTCACTAGTACCCCAGATCACTGGGTCTCCTATACTGCTAATCCTGACTACCAATACCGATTTCAGGACAAAATCTTGAATTTATACATTAAATGACAATAATCTATTATAACATAAAACAACAAGGAGCTTATTTACAAGGCACTGGCCTTACAGAAACCCAAAGCAACATAAAATCCCCTAAATGCTTACAGCGCTTACAGTAAAGTTGCCAGGCTCCTCAGAAGTGGCTGACACAATATTCTTACTTTCAAGCAAAGCTCAAGGACTTTTAGTGAAGTTAAAAGTGGGTATCCACAAGAATTTGAGAGACTAATGTGCAACTCCTCTGCCCACCACAATGGACTAGCAGAAGCCCCACCATGTGAAGACAATTTCCCTTTCATTGGAAGCCCTGGAATGGTAACTTGGGGAAAATTTTACCCTCCAATAGGATTTGTACAGGGCTGCACCCTACCTCTCCACAGAATCTCTCTCCTACAGTGCTGGCCCGAGACACTCTGGAGACAGCCACTTCCCCACTGGCTGACCTGTGAACCAGCACCATTTCTGCAAGTCTCCCCTCCTGATCTTCCACAGAAGTGATGGTCTAACTCACTTTGTCAAATACTGGGTAGAATGACCTGCTTCACAAGTAAGTTTTAATCTGCTATTTCCAGAAGCCAGCAATCCCATCGCACACTTGTTCTTGCCCATCTTTCCCCTTGAAGTGTACCACAGAGCTCTCTGCACATTGCATGTTTTCAGGGGATATTTATTTGGTGACTGTATCATGTCATTATGAAAGGCAGTTTGACAGTGGCTGCAAGCACAGGCTCTGGAGTCAGGCTGCACTGCTTCCTACTAGCTGGCTGCCTCTCTGGGTCTCAATTTCCTCATGTGAATAATAGGGTTAATAATTGTTCCTGTATCACAGGATCAAAGACTTGTGAGGAATGAATGAGATGACTGATGTCAAGGATTTAGGACTATGGTAACTAGTACCTGCTCAAGTAATGCTAGATCTTATTTCTACTATTCCCACTACTCTCATGCTGAGAGTTTTTACACATTGAAAAGCCTAATGACCAAAAAAGGGTGAAAATTAAAGTGGAATAACTAAATGACTTATCAGATTGGAGTCATATGAATTAAGTCTAGCAAGGGCAGAAGAGAAACTGAAAGACTTAACTTCTGGTTTATCTGACTTACAGCAAATATAAGGGAGTCTTGAATAATGATGTTTTTCCACCAAACGAGGTCTATAACTCAAATACCATATGTTTAACTTATTTAAATGTATCCTAGGTAGATTCTCTTGTAATATGAATAACTACATCATCGTTTCTGCTGTTTAAGGCTGGATTTCTATGTATTATGTTTTCTGTGGAGATACAGGAAGTAGTACTATCTACTATCAGACTTCTCAGGGCAAGCTAGCCAAAGATGCCTTTCTAAAATTCCATTTACCATAAAAATAACAATGAAATAAAGTGCTGGGCCATTTTGATCATGTTCTCTAAATAAAATAATTTGACCAGTGCTAACCACACCATCTCCTCAATATACATAAACTCCCCCCTTTTTATCTTGACTATACCACAACGTGGACACATGACCACACACCACCTACTCTCCAGTGGACTGGTAAAGACACAAAGCAAGCTTCAGAAGACATATGCCACGATTATTCACCCACATCAACATCAAGAGATGCTCAAAAAGAAAAACAAATCAACAACAAAAACGAGAAGGGGGTAACCACCCCCGTTTCCCAGCACTTACCGCCACAACATGACCCACCATGTATGACACTCACCCATTCTAAAGCAGAGCAGCCACTTTCCTGAGGAAAAAGTAGTATTTCCAGCATGTATCCCAATGCCACACTCTTAGCATGATCACAATGGCTTTGGGTTCAAAATGAAGGGACATATCACAGACACTCTTAATAAGCATCACATGATGTGGGCCTGTTTTTGAACTTCTCTGAAGAAAGCTCACTAAAATTCCAAAGGATGTACTTCTTTATTAACCTGTTTAATCAACCTCTTCAAGAGCTTTACATAAATATATTCAATTTTCATTCAGTTGGTCTTAACACAGCAGATGGTCTAACATATCCAGAAAGCAGCCAAGAAGAAGACATTCTAACATCCCAAAGGCTAGGGAACCTAACGCCACAAGCCCCTCAAAAGCCAAAACCAAGGATGCAAGTGCACAACTGTTTAAAGAGAAGGAAATTACCCAATAGATAGAGGCATCATCACCACTATCTAGCAGTTATGGATGGGTTATCTAAAAGTGAGCTTATATATGTTTGCCACCAGTACTGACATCAATTCTGGATATCCATTACAAGGTTGTTATCTAGCAAGCTACATTTGCAACAAACTTATTAGACCTCCAAATCCACCCTTCTGCTTGGGTCACAGTGAAAGACTGAGCTGTTTGCTCAATACTGTAAGATTAAAATTTTCTAAAAACATGTTTAAACCTAGTTTTAAAAACTTTTCTTCCCAGCATCTCCTTACCAAGCTATTTCAATTAGAAAAAAAATGGGAGGGGGCAAGGTCATTGCTGAGTTTTTCCCTAATCAGTTAATCTTATCAAAAAGTAAGACTGGAATAAAGTGTGACCTGTTCCATGCTCCCGAGCAAGAGATGGAAAATCATGTTCTCCCCAATGTAAGCAAGTGACCAGTGTTATCTGGTGTCCAGTGAGAACTTCAGGTTAAATTGGTCAAGACTGATACCATAAAGAAGCGTCTCCTGAGGTTTTCAGGAATCATTTGGATGACATCAGAGAAAAGCATTACCCAAATCTGGGAGCATTGCTCAGACTTTCTTGTGAGATAGACTTAAAGGATGGGTGTCCCAGCTCACACACAAAGGAATGGCTGTGTGGGCAAAAGAGGCAGGCACTCCCTCAGAAGCAGGAATTCCAGTACAGGGGACAGTAACTGAGGGTGGCACTCACCGAGTAGGCCCAGAACACTCACTGATGGAACTCCCCGAGGATCATGGTGCACAAGGCAGCATGCCTGTGCTCCAGTTTATAGTTTTTACCTACTCAGCGGAAAACACATCACTTTCTATCTGGTTCCACAAAGATTTTGTTTGCCTTGAATAAAGTTAATTAACACAGTGAAAAAAAAAGGACTGCCTGGGGGTAACAAGTCTGCCATCACCAGAGGTGTTCGAAAATAGGCTAGACAATTGCTCAGTGGGGACAAACTTCATTCCTTATGGAAGAGATTAAATCTTTTTGACACCCACACATCTAGTGTAAAGCCCTAGCAGACAGCAGATACACAAGTCTTGTTTACTGAATGAACCTTGTTTTCACAGATTACTGGTCAAGCAAAATAATATGGTGTAGGTCTAACTAAAACACTCAGAGCATCAGGTGACCACTGGGAAACTAAGAAATTGGAAAATCAGGACATGAAAGCAGTCCTGACACTCCTAAGTAAAAGGCTCCAGCAATCTGAGTCCTAACTTTGTTCTTATCTGAAGCCTCTTCCCCAGTGCTTATGAATCAAACAGATAAACCATCGCTAAAACAAATAGCAACTTAAAGGCTCTTCAGATTTAATTTTATATCTCATCTGAAAATCATTCAGAAGCTCAGGCTATCTATAAGAAATCATCCATGTTCCTTCTGACACCAGGAAATTAAAAGGAAGAAGGAAAAAGAGAAAAGGGAAGAAAGGAGGAGGCCATTCATCTGTTTCCACAGTAAGGAACATAACTTCCCTTTTCACTTTTGTAAGTACTTTTTTTAATGCTTCATCCATGCCAAGTATATAATTTTTAACCAATGAAAACGTAATACAAGTAGAGAAAATGCTTTAAAAATCTAAAAAAATAAAAATTTAATACTTTAAAAGGGTAAGGGATGTACCTTGCTCATAATAAACCTTGCTTTATCCTGCTTTCTGATGTCAGAGAAAGGTGTATCAGCATCCACTCACCACAAAAGCCAGAGACCTGGAAGTCATCTCTCTCTTCCCCCACCCCGCCCCATTCTGCCCCACCCAGCAACAAGTCCTTCCTACTGCTTAAATCTCTATCAAACCCATTTTAGCCTCCCTATCTCTCTTGCCACCATATTCCACTGGTTTTCAAGGTTTTGAAAAACTAGTCTTCTCATCAATCTTGAAAACAGAAAGCAAATTAGTTGACTCCTTCTGGTCTAGTCTAGTCTATTCTCTGCTCTGGGCAGGAGCAATATTTTAAAATACAGATCTCACCATGCCATTCCTTAGCCTAACACTCTTATGGTTTTCCAGAGTTCTTAAAAAAAGAAATTCCAAATAAATGTGAGCTACAAGCAGTGTGTTTTAGCCACCACCAACCTTACTATGCATGTCATTCACTCCTTCTGTGTCTTTTCTCCCTCCACACACACACTGTGCTTCACACTTGTGTGGACAAACCCTCCACTCCAACCTCAGAATCTTTGTATAAGCTGTTCTCCAACATACTCCCATTCTCTTCACCATCCTTCAGCTATTAGCTCAAATGCTACTTCTGTGGGATGCCTTCCTTAACCTGCCTCCCAGCTTCCTCTGGCCCTCCCACAGATACAGAGGCCAAACTTCACTTCATATGTTCTTTTCTTAACTTTTAGCACTTAGCACGGACACAAATGGCTTAGTGTTTGGATGTCTCTTTTAACATCTATGAAGCAGCTATCAACTGTCTCTTTCTCATATTAGTAACCTTGGTGCTTATCACAGCCCTCACATAGTAGATATTGAAATATTTATTAAATAAAAATCAGTAATAAAGATCTGTAAATGTTTTTATTTATTTAAAAAAATAACACCACGAGGTTGGCAAATTTAAGGCTGAGAAAATGCCTGTTTTCCAAAAGGATACTGAATCTGATATTAAATCCAACTTGATAAAATATTTTAGTTAAAGGGGGTTGTGAAGTTTTGCTAAGCTCTTGAACCACAATTGTTTCTTAGAACCCTTATTTCCATGATTTTAGTACAAATTAAATTCAGAGATGTAAGAGTTAAGCCTCCTTTAAATTATACTTGGTTTAAAATTTTAAGTAGAATAATTTAATGCAATATAGGTTTAACTAATCAAGTCGTGAAAAATCTGTTTGCGATGTTCACTGAACAGTTTTATATAGTTTTCCCTTAAAACAACAATTGAAAGCCCTATAGCAGATGCGAAAATGACTTTAAAAATGTTTTAATTCCCTATTTTAAAAGGAAACCCATTCGCAGGATTCAAAAGTAAAGGTACAAAAGCAAAACACCTCTCACCCCATCCTCCTGGTATCTCCTCTATTTCTGGAGATATAGGTACCTCTTTTAAAAGAAAGCTCCCCTAAAACCATGAAAATCATTTTCTAAAAAAATGATCTATAATTAATTTCTATCAAGTATGTATATTATGCACGCACACAAACCAAAAAAGCAAGACTCATATCCCACAGGTTTCTGGTTTGGTATTTTGTTTTAAATCCAAAGAGTAATGGGGAAAAAAATAAAAGTTAAATTATACATAGCTCCTATTAACTTATACCACTAATGAAACAAAAATTTAATTAAGCAGAGAAAATGGGCCCACATACTCTGAAACGATTCTGGTCTTTGATCGGTGTGCCCATCTCTCCTATTTTAACATAAAATTCAAACCAAAAGCCATGAAAAGTGGTTATAAGTAGTAAGGGCCCAAGTGTGATCGTTTTAGTTCAGACACTAACAAAGACTTTTTTCTCTTAAATTTCGAGTAAATTAAGTTGAGAAAACTTTTATTTTAAAATGCCTGTAATTAAAAATTCTTTCTCACCAATGTGCACTTAGCACCAAATTTCTGCATGATGGGTGTGCTGAAAATGTTAGTTCTATTTTTTTCTCTTACTTTGTACTGATATTTAGGACTTAGCTTCTAAATTACATGTGCTATTCTCTAAAAATAACCTGCGCTTCTTCAAAAACTCGTTTTTGTATTAGAAAACGGCTCCAATCAACACACATTATCGAATAAGAACCAACTATGCAACCTTTGAGCTAGGTACAGAAGATGGGAAAATATGATTACAGTCCCTCCCTATTCTCGAGGTGGGGATAACATGTATGTCAACAGGTAAATTACAACAGACAGACTGGACAGACAGGGGTAAGAGTTATTATTGCAGGGAGAATTAGAAGGATCTAATTCTCCCTGCAAGAGGTGGTATTTGAGATGCATATTAAAAATAAAAAATTAAGGATGTGGTTCTATAGTGTAGCGATTAGCACATTTGCTTTACACACAGAAGGTCCTGGGTTCGCACCCCAGTGGAGCCACAGTCCATGGTCTATGGCCATGCCACCCTGAACAAGCCAATGTCTGATCTC
>NW_011888910.1:1294699-1356455 GCF_000151845.1 Pteropus vampyrus
CACAGCTCTAAACAGGTACAGGAGGGCACAGGCAGCTTTAGAGCAGGTCACTAAGCACGTTCAAGAGATACCCTTCTAGAAGGTTAAGTGGGAGTCCAGGTCGTTTTCGGGCTAATTATCACTTCCCACCACAGGCAGCCCTTCCTTTTCAAGATTCTGTCTCTCCCTTCCTGCCTGCCTCCTTCTCTGCACCAGAGTTTGTTTCATCCTCGCCTCCTGCCTGTGTGATAGGCTTGGGAGGACCCAGAACAAATGTCTCCTAAGGCTAAAATATCACTCCTGTCACTATCCAAGACATTTCTGGTCTGAGGAAATTCAATTTTATATTTGTATGCCACATATTTTTTTCTTTAAATCAACCACCTTTTTGTGTATTTGAGGTCCAGGAGTCCCGAGAATATAAAAATAACCATGGTCTCTTCCCCATTGTTCCCTGCCAGCTCCTTTCCAGTCCTGGTAGCAGTCTACTTATCCACCCTCTCAAGAGATGTATAGTCAGAAGACCAGACTCAAAAACACCACCCTGTAAAAAGGGCGGTTAGTTATGTAAGAATTTTGCAAAAACTTGAAAAAACAAAATAAGGGAGACTATGAGTGCAGAAACATGAACTGTCAGACGAGTAAGGGCTAGTTCAGATGCTTTTTTAAAAGGGTGGGTGGAGGTATACTCTAGATAAGTTAAAACATGAGGGTGGACTGGCAGCTGACAGCACCAGAGCAAGGTTCCTAAATGACTAAAGAAACGACTCAGAACACTGAGCCACCTACCAGAACAGCTTCCCCGTGCCAATGAATCTGGTTTGTTTTAGAAGCAGATGAGTTCTAGAACTTTTATTTATTAAGAGGTTTTTAAAATACATTTAATACCATTTAATGTTTCCCCAATCCCAAATTTTCTGTGAAACCTTGAACTTGCCAACCAAGGTATCCTGTAGGCATGTAATAATTACTTGGTTTATGAAACTTCAGATGTCCAAATATATCACATGCAATACTGTGAGTACACCAAGGCTACCTGTACATACCACACAGGCTGGACGACTACAGTACCTTTAAAGCAGGATTTCTTACTCTCCACTGACATTTGGGACTGGGTAATCCTTTGTTGCGGGGCCATCACTGTGAGATGGGTAGCAGTATCTCAAGCCTCTACCCACTTAAGGCCAGTAACACCCCTCCCCCAGCAATCAAAAATGTCTCCAGACACTGTCAAATGCCCCCTGAAGGCAAAACCGCCAAGTTGAGAACCACTGCTTTAAAGGGAGAGTCCAAAGCTTACAGCCTGCCTTTCCTTAAAATCCAGCCCTATGTGAAGTTTGCTAAGAAAAATTTGCTAGTTCTGTTTGTCTATCAGCTCTCAAAGCAAAAAAAAAAAAAAAAAAAAGTGCTACCTTCCCAGATTTGAACAAACTCCTAGGCAAATTCTGCCTAAAGGAATGGAATTGTGCACAATTCTGGAAAGGAAATCCAGAGTGGGCACCCACAAAGCTTCCTGAGCTCAAAATATACCACTTTCTTCCATATATAGATTTTGACTTTCTGGGATATTTATTTCATCCTTACAACAACCCCGCAAAGAAAACCTACTGAAAAAAACATGTAAAATCTCATTCATCAACAGAAATGCTGCCAAAGGCTTAAAAGTTTTTTTAATTGCCTTACATCTTCAAATTCAACCACAGAATGAAAAGGATCTGGTCTCATTTTAAAAATACACACAAAGATAAAGAGGCACTGTATAATGCTCAGTCTTCTGAGGCCAAGCTGACTTTAAAAAACAGGTGTTGTACCGAGTTAGGCTGGGGTTAGAAGTTTTAGGTCCTAGGCTTGATTTATTATCAGCTACTGGGTGGAAATTGGCACAGTTGTAAAATGGGTTAATATACTCACTCAACCCTCACTGTGCTGCTCTGAGGATAAAACTGGAATTTTTCTTAAGTGCCTTTATAAAAGCAGGAGAAGTTAACTTTGCCCAAGGTACACCCTAACGAAAAAGAGAATTTTCAAAGTAATTAAAAAACTAAAAGTCTCAAACATTCATGTAACAATCCTATCCCCACAGTCTCTGAAAAGGGGGTAAAAAAACAGATGAGATACGAAGCAGGCCAGGGAAAAAACAAATAGAGCCATTTAAAAGCTTTATCTAATTACCCCCACTGAGACTTTTTCTCTGCAGTCTGGCTGGCTGACAAAGAATGTGAAGGTTTTCATTGGGCTTTCTCCACCCTATCAGGACCACCCGCTCTCATGGAGTCTGAAAGGCCTCAGGTGAATCCTGCAGGAGCAGTCAGTACCCAGTCTTGGGGATTTTACAGAGGCTTTCAAATTCTCTTAGCATTACTTGCTTGAATCACACTGAACAAACAGTCTCCACCCTCTCCCACTTCTTTTGTCTGAAGCACCTATTCACAGGCAGTCACCTTTACTGATGGCTGACTGGCTCACCTATACCTGAAGTACCATCAGAAACAAGATGCACCAGTAGCTGAAAGGAACAGCTCCCTGTGCCCACCTCTCAGGGCCTCCCTTCCTCTCCACTCCACCCCATCTCCACCAACCAAACATCAGGGCGCAAACTCCAGCTACACTTGGCTTGACTTCATACTAATAGTCAACACCCAGGGAAGGTGACGAGAAACTGAGACCAGCACAGTCAACGACACTGTCCCGCAGGATAGCTAACATAAAAGGAAAAAGTTCATCACCCTCACTCCCTATCTTCCTCATTCTTCTACCTCAGTCATAATGCAAACACAGCAGATGGTTTTCTTCTCTGTATTCTGCCTCCTATGGGAGTGGGGGAAATTAAAAATAAGTGATGCATTTCAGAAAGCACATCGTATGCCTCCCTCTGTGTTTCATATGGTACACCTTTTACCTCTGATTTATGGGGAGGCCCCCCAGGGTGTGGAAATCACAATATGACTCCTGCTTTTTGAAGAGGGCCATGGCTATTTCTACTTAAAAATCCCTTCCTAAGTCAGAGAGAGAAAACTCATTTGCCCTGCCCTGCAAAAGAGCCCATCCAATTTCTTAATTATATTTGGATATAAAAAATATTACTCAACTTTGCCTGTTCAGTAGGTCAGATGTACACAAGTAACCCTGACGCAGGGAAACTTCTGACTTATGGTGGAATTGCCCTGTCACAAACGATGGTTTCAGTCTGATTTCAACCATTTTATCTCACTGAAAAACTCCAAGATCCTTTGACATACTTACGGCAAAAATATAATGTAAATCACAATTTTTTTCCCTAACATTTGGTCAGTCCTTCCAAAGATACTCGAAAACTAATTTTTTTTTTAAAGGAATTAAGAACTGGGCTGACTAAAGTGAGATGGAGAAGTGGAGTGAAAAGGAGAAAGACCCCTATCAAAACCTAAGGGAATATCAGTAAAGGGAGAAGAAAACTATCATCCTGTTATCAAGAGAGACTATACTGCATACTTCCTATTGATACTATATTGCAGTCTATCTTTTAAATGCTAATCTGTTTAATAAGAAGTGAAATATGACATCGCTTTATGTATTAGGTAGATGTTCCAAAACAAATTAAATGTTCTGTTATTAATAAATGAAATATGGTAATGTTACTTGCACATATCCTGGGAAAGAGAAAGTTCAACCTAAACACATGGGTAATAGACAAGACGTCTACTCAGACAAGCTGCCCCATCTGACACCAGAGTTGGTCAGAAAGCATGAACTTCAATTAAAAGACTTACAAAAGAAAGAGAGATTATTTAAATATGATAAAACTTAACATTTTACTTTCTGGGTCAGAGGATGCGGAGGACTCAGAAATTAATTAAATCTAGTAAATAATGTAAAACAAGGAAGGACTCCCTTTCAAAAATGCTTTGGTTAATTTTAGCATCCTTCTGTTTAGCTGCTTAGCAACCCTTATCCTATGACCTTTTAAGCATCACCTACTTTTCAGAAGGATAATGAATAGAAACATCAAAAGAATTCACTCGGACTGATTCTACTGAACACATTTAACCAATTTTTATAGGACTTAAATTTATGTTAATTATGCCATACAAAACCCTAAAAGAGTAGAATTTTTAAAATTTTACTAATCATCAGGAAATATCCTTTGCTGAAGGTAATAAATGATATTCACAACTGAGTATGAGACAGCAAGCAAAGATTTCCAAACTGACCTAGGTCGTGGACCAACACAGCAATTCAAAATTGAACAGTAAAAATGAAAGCTACATAATGGCAATTAGCTACTAACTGATATACAGCAAGTAACTAATAAACAGCTGTTGATCAGGTGCAGGACTAAGAAGGTTAGGTTTCTTTTGTACCTGTCTTGGATGCAAATGAGACCTCAGGAGTCGGCCTGAAGAAATTTAAAATAAAACACACTTCAATCAAAAGGTCACTTGTTGGGTGATGTAAATAGTTAGGAATGGATGTACCACCACCTTGCCAGGTGAATCAGACCCATCTTCTCCAATACATTACACTTTTCTGCCATAAAGGCTTAGACTTTTATTTTCTGATGAGAAATATTGGGAAAAAAAAAAAAAACAAGAGAATGATATGCCATAGAACAGTCACCATCGGCAGCACTTAAGAGTATCACATAACCAGCAAATTCTCTTTAAAAACAAAACATCCTAAAATGCAACCAGTTTAGCAGTATTTTTAAGAATGATAAAACAGTGCAAGTTCATTAACAACCTAAAATGGAGCACAAGCTAAACAAATAAATCAAAGGGTTCTCCCTTTCTTTTGTAAAAAGGGTGTAGGAGGGAAGGTATTTTTTCACACATTTCAAACTTGATAAAAGCCATTCAAATGTTTAATTCATCAGTGTAACCAAAGCTCAAAACACATCAAAGCAGGATCCATCAGCCAGTACCCAGAAGCCTCCCTCCAAAGGTAAAAAAATACACAAAAATAACCTCCACCCCCAAACCATAAAATTAGTGGCTCACCTTTGCAAAAATTATTTGAATAATAATTCTGAACCCATTCCTTCAAAAGTTCTTTTTGACTATTGAAGGAAGCACAGAACAAAACGTTTGCAAAAAAAAAGTTCAGCCAAGACTTCGACCTCTTAGACTTCCGGGTTACATTATGTCTTAGAACCATACCTGCCTACTCAAAAAAGCACCAGATCTGGAGGATGCTTTTAAGGACTGTGAAGGGGGGCATATCAAAAAACAAAACGAAAACCATTCTTTTCTTTGCAGTTCCCTTTTCTCCACCTTCCACTTCAGCTAAATTTATTTCAGAATCCACGCACACGCATGCACATACTGCGCATCTAAAAAGAAAAAAGTCTCAAAAAATATGGGATGCACATTAGCAACTCAGCCTTTGCAGAAATTACCTCATGTCTCCTCTTAAAGACAGTATCCCTATCCAACAGGCAAACTTTATTTCCACTGACTTTCAAAAGGCTAAGTTTAACTCTAAACTCTAAAACAAGCATAAGGTTTAATTCTGCTACTGACAAAAACCCTCGGACAGGTTTTTCAGCATACCAAAAAGTCATATTTTTTATTCACCCTTCTATCTCTCTCCACCACCATCACCATCCGCCCAAAAGAAGAAAAAACTCCAAAGTGCCCCGAATGTGTGCTGCTGCTGGCTCTGAAGCCGTGTAGAATTTCGTAATGGAATGTGAACTGCTCGTCCGGATCTGGGCTCACGTTCTATCTTCTAACCAGTAAGGAGCGAGGGAGGGCAAATCTGCTGAGCAAGGAGAAATACTTTCCTCCTCTTTTATAACCCATCACGGATGCACCGCGGACGCTGGACGCGAGCTGCACGCGGCGCCTGTCAACCCGCCCGCCCGCCGGCCAGTCCTCGCGCCCCTCGTGCCCCTCGTGCCCCCTTCTGCCCGGGGCCGCCCCCGCCCCCCAGCCCCCAAAAGTAAAGTAGCTGCGCCGAGAAGCAGGCTCGTCTGCCGCGTCCTACACTCCTGTGCCTCGCCCGGCCCCGCGAGCAGCCGGGGAACAACTCACCACATCCTCGACGCGACCCTCGGCCCTGTTCAGAAAACACGCAGCTTCCCAGGGAGGGGGCCGGCGACGGGAAGGACCTCCCCTGCTCCTTAGCAACCATGAAGGTCGCAGTTTCCTAAGAGACCGCGAGCGGGGAGGGGGCGCGGGGGGCCGGGCCAGAGGTTGGGGGGGCACACTGGGTCCCCAACCTCTCGACAACACCGCCCCTCCGCCCCGGCTCGGCACTGAGGGCCGGGATGGGAGGAGGAAGGGAAGCCCCAGAACTCGCAAAAAATTGGTCCAGCGGGCGGTGGACAAAAGTTTCCGAGCGCGCTCCACAGCTGGGAGGCGAAGCGGGCCCCGGCGGCCAGCCCCGCCTCGGATGCTCCCGGCCTCCTTCCTGTGCTCGTGACGGCGCCGGCCGCCGAGCCCCCCCCTCCGCCCCCCCGCGATGCAGGCTCCGCTCCACACCGATGGCTCCCACGAAAACACGTACACCGCCAACGGAAGGGCAAGGGAACAATACGCGGACAGGGCTCCGGCCCCCTCCTCCCCTGGTCACCCGGGGCGGTGGTCTGCGTGACCCCCAGCCATGAGCCCGGAACGGGCGAGGGCGCAGGGCTACCCGCGGCCCCCTCCCGGCCGGCGCCGTCCGCCGGCGAGGATCAAAGTCCGCAGAGCAGGGCGCGGCGGATGCTCCCACCGCTCAGCTCCGAGCAGGCACCCCCGAGCCAGCACCCCAGGCGGGCACCCCGGGCGGGCACCCCCGGATACCTTGCGGCGGCGGGCGGGCGCCGTCATCTCCGCGCAGCTCGGCCCGAGAGGGACTCGAAAGTATGTAGGAGAAAAGTTTCCCCTCCCACATGGGGGGAGGATGTCGGGGGAGCGAGGGCGGAAGATGGAGAGCAACGCTGGGAAGATGTTTCTGGTCGGCTGTGCGTGCACCATCCAAGTCCCCGCGGTGCTGGTTAAAAATAAATTGGGCAGCGGGCGCGGCGGCGCGGGTCGGGCCGGATTCCTGCGCTCGGACGGCTAATATGGATGCGCATCAGGTCCCGGCGGCGGGGCGCTGCGGCGTCCGCGGCGGCTCGCGCTGGGAGCTGGTTGGCAGAGCCGGCAGCTCGGGAAGGGGAAAGGAGCGGAGGAAGGGGAGGAGGAGGAGGGGGAGGAGGAGGAGCGGCCCGGCGCGCTGCCCGAGGGGAGAGGGCTGCCCAGCTCATCCCGGGCCGGCCCCGCCGCCCGAGCGCACGCAGCGCGGCGTGGGGCGCTCGGGTCCTCGGCTCCGGCAAACGGCGAGTTTGAAAAGTACAACGCGCTCTGCAGACTTCACCCTCCTCATCCCTAAAAGTTCTTTAAAAGGTCGCTCCCGCTCAGCCCCAGACATCTCGCTGCCACCCGAGTCCCGCCAGCCGGAACCCCGGGCGCGTACTTACGGCTGGGCAGGGCTCTTGGCTCCCAGGCATGATGCCGTGGGGACCGGTGGGCTTCGGGAAGAGAATGAGGAGAGATGCAAACTTGTTCCGGAAAAGGAATCAAAATGGCGTTTCTGGATGTGCAAAGTTCATCAACTCCGCAGTCACTTCCCCTCCTCCTCTTCTCCCACAGGGAGGGAGGTGGGCGAGGAGCTGGCGACCCCGGCGCCCCAGCCGTCGTCCCGGCCCCCGCCTCGGCCCCCCGCCCAGCTTCCTCGCCCGCACGCTCCGAGACTCGCTCTCCCCCTCTCACCCTGATAAGTAGACACATCACGTGTTGCTCCTGCGAGTCTCCTGGGGACGTGTTACTGAGCGGCCGCAGCGGCGGCGGCGGCTCAAGCTGGAGGGTGGGAGGGACCGCGGTACCCGCCTGTCTCCCCCGTTCGGATTTTAGCGGGGTGACCGCAGTTTCCATCCCGGGATGGATGGAGGTGGAGTCCCCCACCCCACCCCCACCGCAGACCCAGGTTTGCCTCACGCCCTCCGCAGGCGCCCCGGGCTAGGGGATGGGCCGGGCCGCTCCAGGGAAAGGGTCTCAGCGGCCGCAGCTGAGCGGGATCACGATCAGCCCAGTGCTCGCCCGCCGGCCACCCTCTGGCACCTCCGCGCCCCCTCCCCTCCAGACCCTCACTGCAGGCGACTCTCCGCCCCCAGCTTCCCATCACTTCACTCTACGGTTTGTTTCACTGTTTTAACGAAGGGGGGGCGAGAGGGGGAGACAGGCAGCAACGCCCCAGAGACGCGAGAGGAGCGCCTCGGAGGCCAGGAGGGGGTGACGTGGGGATCGGTGTCCCTGACCTGACACCTCCCCTCTCAGTCTCTGAGGCAAATGGGAGGGTGAGCCCCACCCGCGCCATTTCATCTCCACGCGGTCCTCGCTCTGCATCCAGGTGGGGCGAATAGATGATGAGGCAGGAGATTAAGGAACCCGTGCTTCACCCCGCCCCCAACTTCGGGCAGTTTCTCTCCCAGGGCCCCGTCCTTCTAGCTCTGGTGCTGCCGTCCGGGATCGTGTCCTCCGTCCAACGAATTCAACGCTGCCTTGACTTTTGTCACATTTCCTTCACTACAGTACACAACTGATGCTTAAGTGAGGGTTGCTGGCCCCCAAGGGGCCAAGGATGGCAGAGGCTCCTACTGCCACAGTGTCCCCACCCCGCGATGGAACGGCTGATGCTGTGTCATCCACATCGCCCTCGGAGGCATCAGGGAAGCCACATGCAATATCTCTTTCTCTCAGAGGGCTCCAGTTTCAACTCTGAAATGCAGGGGCCTCCCTCCTCTGAGCCGCTCTCCATCTCTGCAGCTCCCGCCACCAAGCTTAGCCCTGGCTGCTGCGGCCCAAGTTATCACAGAGCCCAGGGTAACCAGGCCTGGGCTGTGCTTCCTCCCTGAAGCAGCTGACCTGTTTCCAACTGTTAAATACTTTTCCTACGGAGGTTCTAAAAAGGCCTGTTCTTAGCCTTTGGAAACATCTTCAGACAGATAAGGATGACTGTAGTTGTGGAAAATAAACACCATACACACCCCAAATCCTAAAGACAAATATGCCTCTTAACTAGTTGCAGAAACTATTACTGTAAAATTACACATTTAAAGACTAGTTAAGCAAGATGATGGTATACATACAGAAAGCTGGCTACTCTCTACTTACTATGACCTTTGACCCTGACTCCACCACACCAGCTCCTCTGAGGATACCTGCACACCTTATAAAGTTCCAAGCCCAAACATAGGCCTTTAATTTGCAGCCTTCAATGGAACTCTAGTTTTCAGGGCTGCAGATAGAAGTGTCTGTTTAAGGACAAACTAAATGGATGGGTTCTGGCCAAGACAGAACTCTCTAGAACCAAGCAAAAGCAGTTGGACCATTACCTCTGACTTGAGATAAGTAGGCTAAACCACAGCCCAAGAAAAAACTGATTCAGCTGGCTATTTTTCTCTGATGTCCAATCATCAACATTAAGTTTTCAGAACCTGTTATGTTTCCCATGGTATACTGTTTACTGAGGAAAGCTACCCAGAGAAACTTTTAGTGCTTGCATTTTTCTAAGTCTCCCCTTTCCCCTCCCCCATGTCCTCAAATGTATTATCAAATGCTTTTTTTTGAAGACAGGCCTGCCCCTGGAGGAAATGGGCCAGTCTCTAAACAGGAGTAATAGTTCACACAGTCACCACAGAATTGGTGTTTGGAGCTTCCAAGTTGTAACGTGTTCTGATTAGAAGGCAAAGGAAAGGTCATTTAGGGAATGCTACTTTATTCATTTGCCCTGCCTTAGATTCAGGAGTTAACCTTTCCTGGTCTCCCTATTATTCAGTGGTAGGGTCTGAGCAGGAACAATATCAAAGTTGCAATTTTGCTTGGAATTTAGCTTATTCTGTAAAATACAGTCAAACCTGCAATGCTACATTACAAATCACCTTTACAATGTCACTTAGATAACACTAGCAACTAAAAAAGAGAGAAAACAGTATAAAAGTAACTTTTAAAAACTGAATTCTAATGATAGTGGGCTATGTTCATCTTTTTAAGCTAATAAACTTGCAAGTCAAATGACCTCTTCAAAGGTCTATTTGTTAATATTACATATAAATGCCATTTATCTGACAAATATTTATCAAACATCTAATAGGTAAAAGGAGTCATGCTATCAAAACCACAATGAGATGCTACTACACACCCACTAAGATAGCTATAATCAAGATAGATAATAACAAATGTTGGTGAGAATATGGAGAAATTGGAACCCGTATACATTGCTAATTGGAATGTAAAATGGTGCTGCCACTTTTAAAAACAATTTTGCAGTTTCTCAAAATGTTAACCATTGAGTTACAATATGGCCCAGCTGTTCCACTCCTAGATACGTATACAAGAAATGAAAACACATGTCCACACAAGAACTTGTACTTGAATGTTCATAGCAGCATTATCCATAATAGCTAAAAAGTACAGTCAACCCGAATATCCATCAACTGATGAATGCATGAACAAAATGTGGTATATCCATACATGGAATATTATTCAGCCATAAAAAGGAATGAAGTACCAATATATGCTGCAACATGGGTCAACCTTGAAAACATGTGAAATGAAATAAGCCAGACCTAAAAGAACAAATATTGTATGATTCTGTTCATGTAAAATGTCCAGAATAGGCAAATCTATAGATATAGAAAATAGATTGATGTTTGCCTAAGGCTGAGAGTTTGACTTGCTCATATGTATGGGGCTTCTTTTGAAAGTGATAAAAATGTTCTAAAATTGATTGTGGTGATGGTTGTACAACTCTGAATATATTAAAAATCATTGAATTGTATACTTTAAATGGGTAAATGGTAGGGTATGTAAGTTTTATCTCACTAAAGCTGATGTGTGTGTGTGTGTGTGTGTGTGTGTATGAAATTGTGCTAAGTTCTTTAGTGGCAAAGCAATACAAAAATGGATAATTTTATAATCCATGCCTTAAAAGAGTTCATAATCTAATCTCTACACATTGAAGTTTCATGAAATGCAAACTGACAGCATATAAGAACCATTAAATAGGTACAAAATTCAGGGGATCAGAGAAAAGCAGTTACTTCTAATAATAATTGAGGAAAGCTTGATGGAAGAGAAAGCAATGGAGTTGAGCCATGGAGAATAGATAGAAATTTTGTAGGTGGAGCATGGGATAAGCAGCAGATACAAAGGCATGATTTTAGCATGCCATGAGTCCTGTTCTGAGATCAGTAAGGATTCCAGTGTGGCTGGATTATAACATACAGGAATATATTGGTGCTGAGACTGAAAGGTAAACAAGCGGAGGCTATCCCACACATCCCATGGAATATGAATACCATCCATGGAAAACCTCAGGTATGGAAGCCTGAACTAGGGTGGAGGTAGAGGGAATGGAGAATAGATGATTAAGAACCACTTCAGAGAAAAAACTGACAGAAAAACAACTGGTAGACTGGGAATGTGAGGGTGAAGAAGTGAGAGCCAAGATGATACCTGGGTCTTAGCCACGTATCTGAGAGAATGAAGGACGGAATGAGAAAATCTAAGGTAGGAGCCCATTTAGGTGGAAAGTAAAAGATTAGGTGATATTGAGTTTGCAGGAGAAAAAAAATGGAAAACAGAGAGCTCTGCCATGGAGCAGAATCAAGAAGAAAATGGATGTGGATGTTGGAGAAGGCTGATTGGATGAGGTGACACATTCTGCTGAATCTCACAAGATGTGTTAGGTGCCCTGGGCAAAGAGGAGGGGGCAGGGGCCTCCAAACAGGGAGGGTAAGTAGTAAGCTCAAGGGCACAGAAGTATAAAACAAGGTCAGTTTCTTGAACTGCAAGTATCTCCCTCTGTGGCTGAAGCAGAGGGAGGAGGGGAGGCAGCAAGAGATGGAGCTGAAGAAATAGCCAGTGGGCTAGACTACCCAGAGCTCTGTGTACCTAGCACCTGACTTGGACTTTATCCAATGGTGAGGCCCTGAATGGGCTTAAGGAGGAAGGTAGAAAGAGCCTCCCTCATGGTACTGTGGAGAAGGGTTTGGAAGAATCGGGACAAGAAGGCTAGTTAAAAATAGAGTCCATCTAAGAAACAATACGGACCTAGCAAATCACTGGCTGCAGAAGTGGAGAGGAATAGATAGATTTGAGACATAATTAGGACAGATTCAACAGAATTTGACCCATATGATATGAGAGAAGGGAAAAAAAATCCCTCTGGAGCACTGACCAAGGGGTACGTCACCAAAAGAAAGTAAACCACTGTAGCAGTCAGTGGTAGAGTGACAAATGACAGTGCAGGCATTAAAGTGAAAGCAGTGAGATAGGCAGAGGGACTAGAGATAGATATTAAAGAGATGGAATCCACTGAGCTTGGTCCCAGTTGGTTGTGGAGTGAGAAGAGGGGAGAATTAAGGAAGGCTTCTCTGATCTCGGTTTTGGCTGTCCAGATGGAGGGTGGGTCCATTCACCAGTGGCATAAGTCCTGGGTAGAGGGAGGTGGTATATGAACAATGGAAGGAGGTTAGACCCAGGAAAAAGGCATGGAGAGACATCTGAGGAATAGAGAGAATGGACAGTGAAGAGCTAGAGGTTGAACCCAGGGAAATGCCTGCAATTAGATGGCTGAAGAAGGAATGACAAGTGCTCTTTTTCCTCTAAAGCAGCAGAATGGCCAAAGAAGTGAGGGCTCCCAAGGGAAAAGGTGGTTGCCTACAAATCAAGGCAAGTAGCTGAAAAGGTGGTGAAATCTGAGAAAGTAAATTAATTTGAAAGTAGAAGGCAGGGGCCAGAAAACAAGTGGTTAAAGAGTGACTTGAAGAGGAAGTGAAGGTCATGCTCTTTGAGAAGTTAGGTGATAAAAGGGAGAGAAAGGAAAGTAACTGGCATACATAACAGCAGCTAATATTTATTGAACACCTTCTATGTGCCAGGCACTGTTCTAAGGGCCTCATGTGTATTATCTTGCTTAATCCCCTCCACCCTCCTACATGGTAGGTGCTGTTATCGTCCCCGTTCTGCAACTGACTAAACTGAAATGGAGTCCCAACATCACACAGCTGGCAAAACTGAGATGCACACAAGGCAGTCTGACCCCAAAACTCACTCTTTTATTATTGTTATCACCACCCTTGTTAGTCAATTGAGAATTAGTTTGCTAATAACAACGCCTACTTGATTGTCTTGACTAATCTCAATGAATGCTCTTGCTTGGAGTTTTGCATAACAGCCATTATTGTCTGCACAGTTGTTCAACAAGGATTTAATTGGAAATATAAACATGGTTTCTATTATCTCTCTTTCTCATCAACCGAGGTTCAACCTTCTTTCTGTTCTCCAAGTATTATGATCCCTATGTGCAGACTATATTCTAAAGCTGTAGCTGGATATTTTATGTTCCCTATAAACTACCAGAGTTCACCCTCTTAACATCTACAATAGCAGTTCTCAACCAGGGTGATTCTGACCCCTAGGTTTGGCAATGTCTGGAGACATTTTTGGTTGTTACCAGTTGAGGGAGGGGTACCAATGGTATCTATGAGTGAAGGCCAGAGATGCTATTTAACATTCTACAGTGCACAGGACAGTATCCGCAATGACGAATTACCCAGCCCCAATGGCAGTAGTGCTGAGGCTGAGACTCCCTACTCAATGGTGCCTTGAAAATTATCTCTAGGAATATCAGAGTCTGGGAAAGGGATTTTAGAATGGGTAAACCACCCAGACCATTTATGTCAACAGGAAAGGAATGTAGCTCCAGAGGGCAGAGAATACAGATATATGAAACAGAAACAGCTTTTGAAGGAAGCTGTTTGTGTGTCTGTCTATCTATGGCAGAGAAGAAATCAGCCTTAGGAAAAAAAGTATTCTATGACAGGAGGGAAAGGGAAAATAGTAGGAACATATTAATGGGGAAAAGGCAAGTTGTGAGAGTTCCGTCCGATGGCTCTGAATGTGGAAGAGCAGCAGTACAGGAGAGCCAGGGGAGCAGCATGGGGCTGAGGCTTAAAGAGAGAACCAGGTATCGGTGGTAGAAAAGTTCAGCTGTTTTAGCTTTGATGCTGTGGAGCCACAGAGGAGAAAGAGCATGTGGGAGGGATAAGTAACAATGGGAAATTGAAATGAGTATAATCCATCACAAAGGGGATGATACTGGAAGGGGCTGAGACTGAGAACTAGAAGTGGTAGAAAGACGTGCGATGAGGAAGAAAAGCATGTTCAGTGGCTGGGAGGGTGAGGCAGGGCGCGAGGGAAAGAAGGGGGGGCCGACAGTGGGGAAACAGGGATGGAGACTTTAGCAGAGAAAGAGAACCAAATGACTTGTGAGATGGAGAAGAGATAATACTCATGGGGTCAAGAAAATGGAGAAAACTATTAAGGACAGAACGTGAGTCCTGTCGCTAAAAATGAAGGAGATGGGCTTGAAAGGAAAAATGTGAAGTTGGTCTCTAGGGCTATGGAGAAAGAAGGGCATTTTAGAAATCAGCAGATGACTGGGGTATAGATAAGAAACAGGCATCAACTGATGACACCAACATCAAAGGAGGTATTGCGGGCTAAATTGTGTCCCCCAAAATTCATGTGTTGAAGTCCTGGCCCCCAGTACCTCAGAATGTGACTGTATTCGGAGATATGGCCATTACAGAGGTAATTAGGTAAAATGAGGTCATTGGTGTGGGTCTAATCCAATAGGGCTGGTATCCTCATAAGAAGAGATTAAGACACAGACATGCACAGAGGGAAGACCAAGGGAAGACACAGAGAGAGGCAGCATCTACAAGCCAAGGAGAGAGGCCTCAGAAGAAACTGCCACTGCCAATACCTTGATCTCAGACTTCCAGCCTCTGGAATGTTGAGGAAATAAATTTCTGTTGTTGAAGCCACCTAGCTTAACTTCGTTACAGCAGCCCAAGCTGACTGATACAGGAAGGATGAACTCGAAGATGGAAGAGACAGTAGAAAACATGTTCATAGACTCCACGGTCTCCCCCCGTGAACTGGAAGAACTAGTCTTCCTAAGGAAAGGCTTTGGAAAGAAGTGATATGTCTAAGGAGAAACCATCAGGATACAGGGGTAGAGCAAGTGCTATGGAGAAGGCTGGGAATTAGTTTTTTAGAACAAGGGGTTCCACAGCTTAATGAATGGGACATCTCTTAAAAGGAGGAACAAGTCTTGGCTAATGATTTCTCTATCCCAGCACCAGCATAGGACTGGAATATTGCAGGTCCTTAATGAATACATTTTGCAAAGTGTGCCTAGGTGGAATAGGCATATAGAAAGGTTGAGAATAGCCTGGAAAGGGTTGGAGGCATAAGGGAAGTTGCTGGAGGAAGGGGTTTATCTAAGAGTGGCGAGTATAGCAGAAGGCTGAAAGGCAAGGGATGAGATATCATTTAGAATTTCCAAATCCCCTTAGTAATACAGCCAATTAAACTCCTTCTCAGACAACCAGTGTAGTCATAGGGATGGGCTACTGAGAACACCTTAACACAACTTCTGTTATTCTAAATATATTATTATTTTAGCCACCCAAATAACTTGAGGAATGCATTATTTCTGATGGTTGACAGTTTGCCCTTTAAATGTTAACCATTTAGAGTAGAAGTTTTTTCTAAAATGTATTATGCACTGCCTCGCTTTTTCTCCCTTTTCTAAAAAGATCCAAAACATAAAAAAAAAAAAATGATATAATAAATTTCAATTTATTGGATTGTCATACAAAGCTAACTTTTTATAAACGAGATTTATATTAGGCCACAAGATGGTCACATCCTCAAGAAACTAGACATCCTTGAGATATAGCTGTTTGTTAGCATACCCTAGGACTCCACAGTAAATTCCAATCTGAGTTTTTTGTCTGGTTTTGTTATTTTTCCTCCCTATCTAGCTATTGCTTGTCACTTCTTTCTGAACTCAGTGTGCCTGCCAATAGCAACCTCCTCTTCCCTTTCTAATTGATTGTTTCTCATCTACAGTGGTTAGGAAACTGGATAACCAAGATTGTTAGAAACATGTGAAAAGTAAGCATGAGCACTAGCATCTCCTTTTTCTGCCAAGAAGCCAAAAGTTGCTTATTTCTTGATACTCAGTTGGGTTTTAGGTTGATGAGTTGTTAGCATACTTCTAAACTATAAAACTTGTTTCAAAGATATCAGAATATTAGAGAAAGTTAAAGAACTCATCTAAGCCAACCTTCCCTCCATTAGTTTATTGCTTACTAGAATTTTTAAATGATTTAACTTCAGGGGACAGGGAAAGGGCCATTCGTCCTTCCTTCTGACCTCAGACAAGGTAGCAGATTATTTTTTTAATAATTGTACTCTCATTGGTTGAAGATTTTTTCTTTGCCTAAAATACTTATACATATAATTCAATTATTTGTTTGTAAGACTGAATTCTTCATTCACAAGAGTATAAATAAGTGAAATATTTCTTTAATAAGGAGTATGTACGTGTACTTTTGTGTGTTCAAAGGGAAATGCACAGAACCAAAGCAAAATTTCCGCAATTTCAGTTAAGTAGACCCTAAACGGTACTTATAAGTGGAGACCACTGACAGTGCTTTAGTATTCCCAATGACTCTGTCCACACTGCATGGCCACTGGTCATCTTGCCCAGAGATAGGTCCCCATGTTCCCAGGTCAAAGGATCAGAGTTTTCAACTGTAAAAAGTGCTGAAGAAGTTGCAATAAATCACACAACTAGGTAGCCGTGAAAAACCCTGACCATTTGTAAACACTGAAAATAGCAATGTGTATATCGTAATGGATAGAAAACTCTCTCCCTCAGAAAAAAAAAAAAAGTCATATTGAGCGCTTGTGTGTCATTTTATAGTAAGTAGGGAATTGAGTGATTTACCCACTGCCTCTGACTTCTATAAGGCAACGGACTTGGCAATTTCAGGCACTTTATCATATGCACACCTCAAGTAAGTAATGGAATATATGCTCAAAAAATAAGTGTGTAGGTTGATTCTATGTTACTATTTCATGTTACTAGATAAACTTGACATTCATTTACTCATTCATTCAACCAGCAATTGGTAGATGCTGATGATGTTCCAGGCTCTATATGCAAGAGTAAAGAAAACACACATGATCCCTGCCCTGGTGGGTCTTACAGGTTACAGATTTGTTGTGTTAAACAACAAAATGTATTGTGAACTTTAAAAGCTACACTACAAGTTGCCTCCTCAATGGGGCCTTTTACATTAAAGCCAGTGTATGTGTCTGTTGTGGGCTGAATTGTGTCTCTGCCAAGTATGTTGAAGTCATAGCCCCTAGTATCTCAGAATGGGGCTGTATTTGGACATAGGGCCTTTACAGAGGTAATTAAGCCTTTAGGGTGGGCCCGAATCCAAAATGGCTAGTGTCCTTATAATGAGATTCACACGTGCGAGCGTGCATGCGCGCGCGCACACACACACGGACACCACGTGAGGACACAGAGAGAGGAAGAGGAGAGGATGACAAGCCAAGGAGAGAGGCCTCAGAAGAAACCAACCCTGCTGACACTTTGATCTTGGACCTTTTGTCTCCAGAACTGTAAGGAAATAAATGTCTGCTGCATAAGCCACCAAGTCTGTATTACCTTGTTATAGCAGCTCTAGCAGACTAATACAACCTCCAAAGCCTAAACCTTATCTGCCCCAAGTGTAGGGAATACCTGTAAGCTAGAATAATTTCATCAGAACTATAAGCTAGGATGCTGAGATGCAATCACCTATGTGTAGACACAGTGGAATGAGAAGAGCCTAAAGGAGCAAGACAGTATTAGATAATATTATGGTAAAATAATTTTGTGCTAATCCTGCAAGTAAAGGTGAAGCAATCTGTTTAAGAATCTGAAATTAACTACTAAAACTATCATACATCCATGACATGAATACTTTACACTTATTAAAATGATCCAGGACAGAGACCAAAGGGATGGCTGCCAGAAGTGAGAGGGGTGAGGAGATGGGTAAAAAGGCAGGGGAATGTAATCAATAATATTGTGATAAATTTGCACGGTGACATATAACTACTAGAATCGGTCGGGTGATCACATTGTAAGGTATAAAAACATCAAATCACTATATTGTATACCTGAAACTAATATAACTAATATAATATTGTATAGCAACTATACCTAAATAAAATTTTGAAAATGATCCTTGAGAATACTTAATTTTATTTTTAAAGTTTATGATATATTTTTAAGTGAAAAAAGCTGACTACAAATAGATAATCCCACTTTTGTAAACAACAAAAAGTTATATGCACATAAAAATTTAAAAAGACAGAAAGGGTAGATACCAAAAAGTTAAACAGTGATTATTTCCTGGTAGAGGGATTATGATTTTCTCTTTCACCATTCTGCTTATCTCTTATTTTCTTATTTCTCTACAATAAACATGCAATGATTTTGTTATAAGGAAAAAAAATTAGTTTCATTAAATCCATTACATGAGTGACTATTTTTAATGTCATAAATATCTGTGTTAAAGTCAAGGATTTGAAGCAATTATCTACAGAATGTGATAAATGTAGGTAATTCAAATTTTATAACATAGCTCTCTACATCAAGTCCATTCTTCTTCCCTACAATTTATCTTTACACTGTAATTGCATCAGTTCTTCATATATCTTATGGATTACAGCCATAACATTATGTTACCAGATCATGTTTTATTCATAAATTGAAATCCAAGTTTCAGGGCTTCGACTAAAAGAAGAGTTTTTCTTTCTCCTCCAGTTTCTTGGAAATTAGATTTTATAAAATGAAATAAGGACTGCAAATATACCTGGAAATGGCACGTTACAGTAAAAAGGGAATCTACTGGGACATGAGACAGATCTGGGTTCCATCCTGGCTCTATCACTTTCTGGCTGTCACTAATACAGATATCCAATCTGGAGAACTTCAGTCCCCCCAACTATAAAACATCTGGGCACTGTCGTGAGGATTAAAAGAGATGACTTGCATAAGGCATTCAAAAAAGGCATCTGGCCCATAATAGGTGTAAACTGCAGCTGTTCTACATTTAAAAAATTGATGTTTAATATTTACATTTTGCAGTCAAACACCTATCTCTTAATTCAATGAGTGTTAAGGTTACATAAAATTCCCTACATAATCTTAAAAAAAAACCCAAAAAAACAAACAAACAAAAAAACAGTGCCACATCAAGGTCATTACTTCTTCCACGGCCATGCCACCCTGAACACGCCGGATCTCGTCTGATCTCGGAAGCTAAGCAGGGTCGAACCTGGTTAGTACTTGGATGGGAGACCACCTAGGAAGACCAGATGCTGTAGGCTTAAAAAAAACAAAGGTCATTATTTCTTGACTGCGAAATGACCATCATCCATTTATGAGTATGTTTATATAGCTGGATTTACGTATGCATTCGTGTGTATGCATATAAGGTGTTTATAAAGTAGAGTTGCTCATTTACATTATTATACCACGGTGACAACAACACACAAAACAGTTAGAACCAAAATACTGAGTTGGAAATTTTCTGCAGCATTAAAACGATGGCTTATTTTATAGCAAGAGATGCGACTCTATGATTGGTCAAATTGGTCTTGTTGTTTCATATGAATTTGGGATAAGTGCTGATTTTCACATGATTACTTCAACAGAGAACCTGAGGTGCACAGAGAGTGAATAATATGCCCAATATAAACAGCTAGGAAGTAGTAGAGCCAGGTGTGGAATACAAATCCTAGGAGTCTGTAGCCCAAGTTCTTTCTACTGTTATTACTGAATAAAATGACTTAAAATAAAATAATTTAAATTAAAAAAAATTTAAATCTTGAGCATGCTGTAAGTGTGTAATTGCGCACAGAAACAAACTTGCAGTTTCAAAGAAAATAGATAGGAGGAAGAGGGGATGAATATATCCAGATATTAAAGATGCAATAATGCTAGAATGTATATAATGCACACATGCTATAAATAGTATGCTATGGCATCAAAGTAATAATAGATCGATCAATGGAATAATGCAGAAAACCTAGAAGTATCTTATATATGATAAAGATGACATTTCAAATCAGTGGAGAAAAAAGATAGGTCAATATAGTTAGAACAATTAAAGGGGAAAAAAAAATTCGTACCAAATAGTAACTTCATACAAACTTTACACCACAGGCTAAAAGTTATTCCAAGTATTTTAAAAAATTATATGTAAAATATAAAATGATAGAAAAAATGACAGAAGAAAAGTAGGTAAATATTTATTTGACCTTTGGGGGTATAGAAGGGTTTTTGGGGTTTTTTTTTGTTTTGTTTTGTTTTTTAGGGAAAAGGAATAAACCTAAACCATAAAGGAAAGATATACATTTTCATTTACATAATGAGTTTAAATTTAAGTACATAAAAAAGCATTATAGGCTAAATTGAAAGGGAAATTACAAACTAGGAAAAAGCATCTTTACAGGCAGAGTTGGTTAAGAACCTCACTATAATAAAAGCTACACATTATTGAGCCCTTATGAGGCTTAAGACATGTTAAACACTTTGCACACAATATCTTATCATAATCCTATATGGGAGATATATTTAGTTTCACTTTTAAAATAAAGAAATTGAGATACTGAGTGGCTAAGAAGTAACATGCCCAAGGTCTCATAGCTAATAAGTAGCAGAAGAGATGTAGATGTAGAACTCTGAGTTCCATGCTCCTAATTTTTATGCTCTACTGACTCTTCTAAGTCAATATAAACAGAACACGTCAATTACAAAATGGGCAAAGGTAATGAAGGAGCAATTTACAAAAGAAAACATATAAATACTTAATAAACATTTTTAATGTTCAGCCTCAGTAGTAATAAAAGGTGCAATGAAATATGCAGTAAGACTTTTCCCCCCTATCAAATTAGCAAAAATATTTTAAAATTTCAACATCTGATTTTGGCAAAGTTGAGGAAACTAGATATATGTTGTTGTGGGAATGATGTTGTTTTCAATTGCCTGGAACAGAAATTTACAAATTTGAGTATTATGTTCTTAAAAATGTATACCTCTTTTAGCCAGCCAGTCCACTACTAAAGAAAAGAATTCTAGAAACTTTCCCAAAGAAATATAGACAAGGATATTTGTATAAGGATGGCTGTCATTAAATTATTTGCCATTATGAAAACCTGGAAACAAGCTAAAGGTCTACTAACAGAGCTTTGGTACATAAATGGTAAAATAGTCTCGTGATGAAATAACATGTTAACTATTAGCAATCATGAAGTCTAAGGCTACTTAAAATTGGGAAATGTTTAAAATACAATAAGTGAAAAAAAATCTTACAAAACTGTATGTGCCATTTAATTTTTGTTTTTGTGCTTGTCCACATTTTCCAAATTTCTACAATGAATACAGATTACTAGAAAACAACCGTTATTTTTAAAGACCAATAAGCTTGAACCTGAAGAATGCCTAGTTTGTAATTACAGAATTTAAATATGGTTTCTACTTAAAACTTAAATGTTCCAAGTTTCAGTATACATGGGAATTCAAAGTAAGATTCAAAATAAAAGGTTCCTGTGAAACCCAAGACAGATATAAAAGCAGTACAGATTTCTACATGTAAAGAAACCAGTGGTTAGGCCATTAAAAGGAAGATTCCCCCTCTTCCTAACCAGGTCACCCCCAGGAGATTAACTGCTTTTCAGTATTCAAATCCATAAGAGAACGTTAAAGACCGCACACAGAGACAAGTATTTTTAGAGGAAACAATAACCTGCATATTCAAGATAGGATTCTTAATTTCTATCTTTCCTCTTAGGTAACATTAATATTGTAATTTATAAATATAGTTGTTCAAACTGTATGAGTCGTCCAAGGTAATAGATTTCTAACTTAAAAATACTTAAAAGGTCAGAACTGAAATATCCTTCTCCAACATATAAAGAGCATCCATTTTAAACCACAGCCAACATAATTTATAGTGAAAAGTTAGAGGAATTTCTTTAAAAATAAGAACAAAAATTTCTCAGAAAGAAAAATTATGTAGTATTGTTCTGCAATAAGACATGAAACAGATAAAGAGATTTAAATATTAGAAGGAAAATGTTAACATGATTGTTAATTATAGATACTATCTTTTGTCTGACTAGAAAACCCAAAGAAATTAATGGAAAACTATATTCAAGAGAAAGCTAATAGTAATAGGTATCATTTATTGAAATCCTATACGTCCAACACTGCAGTGCTGTACTCTCAGAGGCAGGCATCAGGTAAGTAGTAGAGGTGACATTCAAACCCAAGTCTGACAGATTCCAAAGACTCCACAGACTGTGTTCTTTTCAATGCTTTGCTCTGTAAAGTGGATAGCTACATCATACATGTGTGTGCTTGTGTGTGCACATGTACACACACACACACACACACACACTTCCTATATGAAAGCAATAACCATCACAAAAATCCAATTTAAAAAACTCCATTCACAAAGCAACAAATTCAACAAGGTTTGTGTGTAACCAATAAAAGGAAAAAAAACCCCACCCAGACACTTAGACAGACATAACCTACACATATATTTGTAATAATAGAGACAAAGCAAGATTTAGATAGAATTTTATTTTTTAAAGTATATTCTAAATTTATATGTTAAATGCAATTCTGATCAAAACCCCAACTGGATAAAATATTTTATAGGGAGAAATACAACAAGATAATTCCCATATGCAACCTAAAAGTAACAAACAGGTGAGAATAGTGAAGAAAATTTTGCTGAAGAACTACAGAAAGAAGGGGTACAATATATTACAACAATTTTAAGTCTATGGTTGACAGAACATGGGATTATGCAAGCAAAAACAAATTAATAGAACAGAATAGATAAACTAGGAATAGGTATGTCTAATATACTTATTAGAAGTCAGTTTATGATAAAGGGAGTACCAGTAATCATCAGAGATGGAAAGGAGTCTTAATTAATCAATTAATTGTTGGAATGACTAGCTACCAGTTTGGGGGAAAATATCAAGATAAGTTCTTACCTCACACCATATATACCATATAAATGCCTTAGGATTAACTAGAGATGTACTTTCAAATCAGAAAAATAAGGTAAAAACAAAATTTGTTGTACTCTTGCTGGAGTGAAAAAAAAATGTATCATTACCACTAAAGGGGAAAGATAATTTAAAACTTGAATGCAAATAAGGTATGGACTATATAAAATTAGAAATTAAAGGGACATTAAAAAAAGAAAAATCATAAACAGCTTAACCCCATAGAAGTATGAACCTTCTCTATGTCAAAAATAAAAAAGTAAAAAAAAATCTTTTGTAACAAAAATTACAAAAGAAATTTATACGTTAAGCAAAGTAGTTTTTAATTTTTCTCTATAAAAATACCCAAAGTCCACCAAGATATAATGAAATGAATACTTTCATATGCTATATTGCTAATGGCATTATAAATGGGCATAATCCTTTTAGAAAGGTTTATTTATACACTTTATGTACATATTATTATAACTATTTGTTTAAGGAAAAAAGTAAAAAAGGACTGGAAAGAAATTAACCAAAATGATTTTTTAAAATGTCAGTGATGAGAATGGGTTATATTTTTTCTATTTCCCAAATTTTATGTAATGGCATTATTTTACTATTATAATAATTTAATTAGACTTGATCTTATCCATATTGAACTTTATGTATTATCTTCTTGTATTACGGAATCTGGGATTAAGGACACAATTTTCAAAATCATCTAGAAAGCAATCATTCCACTTAAAACATAAACCTATGATAAATACGTCTTGCATTTTTCCATTTACCTTGGAAAACTAATGCTTTTGTGGTAGGTGAGTGTCTTTTTAAAAAGCAGTGGAAGGATTAGGATATCTATGTAAAACTAAAAAATGTGTCAGTGGTGAGATAGCCTCCCAATGAAAGCACTTCCCTCAACTGGTCAAATTAAATGCTTTTGCTCCTGGTCACATGCTTGGGAGAAAGATCTTCAAGGAATCCCAACCCATCTCAAGCTGCTACAACCTCCTTTCTCCAGGATGGAACTGAGAAGCAAGTCCTAGTCACATGTCTCCTATCTGTAATTGCCCAAAAGAGCCTCAGAGCTTAGCTAGGGCAGAACAGAGCGCATGCTTAGATTTCTGGACTCCAGGCAACAAGAAGAGTAAGAAGCCTTCTCTTCCTGCCTTGTCCCATCGCACAGATATAGTAGGAGGGCTCAGCTGTGCATGTCACCAAACACCAACATTAAAGCGGCCACTGTCTCAAACCACCATGAGATACCACCTTACACTCATTAGGATGCCTAGCATCAAAACAACAGAAAATGACAACTGTTGGCAAGGATATGGAGAAAATGAAACCCCTGTGCACTGCTGGTGAGAATGTAAAATAGTACAGCCTCTATGAAAAACACTATGGCAGTTTCTCAAAAAATTAAAAATAGAATTACCCTATGATCCAGCAATTCCACTTCTGCATATATACGTGAAAGAATCGAAAGCATATTTTGAACTCTCATGATTCATAATAGCTAAAAAGTGGAAGGAACCCAGGTGTTCCTAGATGAATGGATAAACAGAAGTGGCATATACAGACAACAAAATATTATTCAGCTTAAAAAGGAATGATACATTCTACAACATGGATGAATCTTGAAGACATGCTGATTGCAATAAGTCAGACATGAAAGGACAAATGTTATATGATTCTACTTACATGAGGTACCTAGAGTAGTCAAATTCATAGAGACAGAAAGAATAGTGAGTGCCAGGGGCTGGGTAGTGGGGTGATGGGGAGCTCGTGTTTAATGTACAGAGTTTCAGTTTGGGAAGATGAAAAAGTCCTGGAGATGGATGATAGTGATGATAGTACAACAATGTGAAGGTACTTAATGCCACCGAAAAATGGTTAAAATGGTATATTTTATGTAATATATATTTTACTGACTATATATATACATATATATGTATCTCTATCTATCTATCTATCTATCTATCTATCTATCTATCTATCTATCTATCTATCTATTTAGAGAGAAGAAGAGAGGGAGAGAGAGAGGGAGAAAGAGAAATAGACCATTGTTACATGAATGCTAAAAGTGCCAGTCATGTTGAGTGAATATTTTATTTGAAGATACAGATTGCTCCTGGCAACATCCTAGTGACACAGCTCATACTGTGGCTGGGCAAACAGGATATACACTGAGCCATAGCCAGTTCTAGGTAACTAAGAGCAGGGTCATGCTTGCTTCTTAGGCTTTACATGACTCAAATCAAAGAACACGGGACGCCACAGGAAACTGAATGCTGGAACCATAAAACAGTGCAGAGCAATTTCCTTATCGCCATCTCTTCGACTTAGAATTTTTTACAAAAGTAATTTACAAAGGGCAAAGTTCTCAGCCCTCGGAACTCCTGGGGCTTGGCCCATGTGCTGACAGAGTTTTCATGTTCCATAGAGAATACCTGAGAGCCTCTCTCTGTGGAGTTGTAAAGGATGACAGCACGTATAAAATGAGGCTAAAATGAGGCCAGCTGAGAAGTCTGGTCTGAGTACTTGCTTCAACAGTTTAAGCTCCAGTTTCAGGGATTATTCTGAGAACTTAATTTAGCTATAGTCAAACATGTCAATTTGTAACTTGCCTAAATAAGTCACCTGTCCCTAAACCAGGGTCCTGAAGCACCATTCAACTCCTCCAGCATTGTTTGCTGTACAAAGATACAAACACACTTTTCTTTTTTTAAAACTTGGTCCAATGGCTCTCTGAAGCTGTCTTTAGTCTTCTAAAGACTCTCTGGCCACCTACTGGATTTTTTCAGCACGAGAACTGGGCAGAAAAAGAGCAACTTACTGCCCTTGTTCAAAGGAAAGCGAGAAGAGTTGCAGACTAGAAGCTAGAAAGACTTCATTATTCAGTACCCAAAGGGATTTGCAAGAGAATAGCTCAGACAGTCTGTTACTACCCTCCTCTCAAGGAAAAAAAAACAATTATTTCTCTTACCTAAAGAGTTTAGTAGGAGTGTGAAACATAAAAGCTTCTTTACCCTAGGCACAAGGAAGGAAAAATAAAAGGTGACAAATTCAAGTAATTTTATTTTTTCTAAGTTACCAGGAAGAAAAAGGATTAAATGACTCGCCAGTTTTTTCACATATAAAAAAGGATTATCAGCTACTTTCACTTTCTAAGGAACAGCTCTAGTCTTCTAAATGAGTTGTGTGTAAACCATTTAATTTAAATCAAAGTTGTTTTAATAGAGAAAGATGTTAAGAAAAAAAACTCTTTTTTTTTTTTTTTTTAAGCCGGAGTATCCGGTTGAATGTGGCGCTAAAGCTCAGAGAGCAAAGCTAGAAAAAAACTGACGTTACAACTTGTTCAGGAAGAGCACAGCAAGAGTGAAAGATTCATTGATGAATTTCTAACTCTCAGGCTGTGTGGTAGAACAGAAGCAGGTTCAAGGTGGAAGCTGAGAAAGTCTGGACTGAGGGGGAAGCAGAAGTGTAGCTGGGCTGCAGGACATGCTGGTAACTGGTGATTTAGTTGTTCCAGCAACGCTGGTCTCAGCTGTGTAAAACAAAGTCCAAAAATTATAATTTTTCAAAAACAGATTGGCGTTTGAGGTGCTGGTAGTTAAGAGACTGCTCCTCAGGTGCTAATCCTGACAAGTGGTGCTGCCTCTAAGAAGGCCTGGAGAGAGGGTTTCAAATGTATCCACGTTAGTGTGGGAAAGATCTCGGGGCCCGACGAGAGTAATACACACATACACACATTCATAATACTCATAATATTCATATATATGAGGAAATGGGTTCAGAGCTGACTTGACTTGCTGAAGGTCCAAAGCTACACAAAGCTCTGACTTGGACTCAGGCCTCTTGACTCCCAGCATCAAGCATTCTTCTCATTCCTTGACATCTGACTGCATTCACTGGTGCTAGCTAGCATCAGTCAGAAAGTGACCTGACAAGGCAACGTTGCTGTGTGCAAGCACCACCAGTGTCTGCTCTGTCTTCAGGATATGTGGCATTGGTACGGACTCTCAGAACCCTGCCAAGCTCTCCAGTCATCTGGTGGCAGCCTGTTCAGTAGTAAAAGAAGTCAGGAAAAGAGGGGAAAGCACCTAAACGGCCAGCAGGCTGGGGTGCAAACACACCCAGCTGGCTCCCCCGGCTTGCATCTGTCTCGGTCCTTTTCATCTGCCCCCAGCCTCTCTCTCTAGCAGTACCCGCCGCGTCTCAAGTTGCTAGAAACATTACTTTTTACTTTCTGCTCTGTTCTTGTTCCCTTTCCCTTCCATCTTTCCAAGCAGCTGAGGATACCCTCATGGACATGATCTCCTTTGGCCTTATTAATGCTAATTGTTGGGGGGAGGGGAGTTTCAGAGCAACAAAAACTTGCCCTGTAAACAAGTTTGGATTATGAAGTTGGATACAAATAAAAGTTCACATATACCAAGAGCCCTGACTCAATCTTGAGCCCAGTGGTTTATCTACATGATCCATTTAACCCTTTGCTACTGCCTTTAGAGACAGATATGTGCCCCATTTTGTGGAAGACAGGTTTAGAGAGATTAAATTGCCCAAGGCCAGAGTGAGCCCGTCTCACTCTTAAGTCTCCACTTTACCAACATTGTTTCAGAAATCACACCAGTGAGGGTCCCTCTGACTGGGTCAGTCTGTACTTGAAATAAAGATTCTGACTCTTTTCTAAGGGGCTGTGGTTAAATCAGAGCAACAAATCTTATGTGCTTTGTTCAGACAACTCTGAACTGTACTAGTCTGCTAAAAAGCACCCTCCTGGACAACAAGCCTTACCTAAGGATAGGAAATGCCAGGTGGAAGGGAAAAGCTGACAACCCATTTTCTAAGAAAGGGGAGTAAATTCACAATTACCCCTTGCCAGCTGAAAACACATTTAGCTGTAAATACCCTACTAGAATCACTATTACCTCTTTCCCCAAACACAAACCAAGACGCAGGACTTGAGAAAGCTGGGGAAGGACTCTTATTTAAACTAAGGTTGAAAGAGTTGTGAGAGGTAAGGAGGACTGTGGGATGAAAGGGAGAAAAACTGTTTTGAGCACAGAAGTATTGTTTTCCTGCCTACGTCGCGAATGTACCAAAAGTTCACCAAGCTAGCAGGACAAAGGTTAGAGAGCGATTGATAAGCTGGGCACGAGATCTGAGACTGAGATTGCTATAGCTATTTAACTGCTATAATGAGTAGCTGCAGGAAAGGAGAGGAAAGTGAGATGAAACATGGCATGCACAAGAGAGGCTTCGTTGGCAAGCTAACTATGGTAAGTAATTTTTCAACAGAAGAAACCATCCAGAGCAAACTGGTAAAACTGAACGCTTCGAATGCATACGTGATAAATGCTATTCCTCTCTGCACAGTCTACTATTACCAGCTACCTCTCCATGCTTCATCAGCTACACTTACAACGAGTGTTTCAAATTATAGAACGATATGCATGGAGTTAGGATGTAACTCAAAAAGCTGGCAAGCAGAGGCCCTAATTCCATCCTGAAATGAAGACTATTTGTTGGTGTGTATAAATGTGCACTCTCCATTTAGAAAAGACTTATTTCTAGTTCCTGAGACTTTTGAAAGATCCCAGAATTGGACACAGACTTTGAACTGTTTTCTGGAGGGGCTGATACACAAAGCAGTTACTACACTGGGCTCTGACCACAGGTGACAATGTCCTTCTGGCAGCTGATGGAGAAAGTTCTCTGGGAGGGTGAAAGAGGGAGGGGAGGTGGTGCATCAGAAAGCTCAAAAGAGGCTCCTAGGAACCACAAGTACCTACCACTGTAGCTACCAGGAAAAACCAAGCGTCTGAAACTTACTGGCTTTGAAGCCAAAGGTGCTTCTAGACCTATCATGGTCCAGATAAAACCATTTACAGGTCCAGATGACAATAATAATCTAGGTGACCCTTAATAATAATCTCTGGCAAAAAAAGAAGAGATCTGAAATCTTAGCTGGCTGTGGCAGAAAGGTGGCATGAGAAAACAGGCCTTGTGGTGGTCATTGCATTGGCTGGTTTTGGCGTGGAAGATTCCCAGCCTGGATTTCAAGGTTTCTATACCATTGTTCTCTGCGCCTGTGCGAGAACATAGTCCAAAGACACACTGTCACAGTATGGCAAGGCCAGTCCCTTTATATTACATGTGGGGATGGCTAAAGGGGCAGTCTATTGGTTCCTTAAAATAGAAAGATGCTATAAAAATGCACAAATCCTGATTCTCTTATTAGCTGACAATTCAAACGAAGTATCTAACCTCCCTTAAGCTTCTGTAGGCTGCTTCCCTCCCCCGTCAAAAAAAGTATCTAACCTCTATGAGTTTCAATTTCTTCATTTATAAAGGCATATGATATTATATACTCGATAGGATTGCTATAAAATTAAATAACGCACAGAAGCACTCAGCATGGGGCTGGGCCCAGAGTGAAGAGCGGTACTCATTCAATCAGAGGTTCACTTTCTACCAATTCCCGGCTCAACTGGAGATGAACTGTATATATTGATCTTTTATATAAAGTGCTGCAAATGCTTAAAAATTCTGCTTTCTCAAAACACATTTATTAGAAATAAGTTCCATGAGGGCAGAAACATTTTGTTTTACTAATTGTCATAATCCCAGTGTTAGCTAAATATCTGTCGCATGAACCCACACTGACAAAGTGGAGATGCCAACACTATCTAGAACCGTGTGTATTTAACTTGTAAGCTTGTGTCCAGGCAGTGATGTAGAGGCGCATTTCTAGATCTTAGGGATCTAAGGGCGCACACTGTTCTGTGTGCCATTATTAATGCTTGGTACCAACACAGTCTACAGTACACATCTTTCTAACACGGGGGTCTCAAACTTTTTGGTCTCAGGACTTCTTTGATGGCCCCAAAGAGCTTTGTTTGTGTCGGTTATATCTATTGGTATTTTCCATGTTATGAATTAATCTAAACCTAATTTATCTAAAATAACAATGATAAACCAATTACATGTTGACATAAATGGCACATTTTTATGAAAAATAACTCTATTTTCCAAAGTAAAACTTAATGAGAAGTATATATTGCTTTACATTTTTGCAAATCTCTTATTGCTGGGCTCTAGAGAAGATGACTGAATTCTCTGCAGTCTGTTATGATACCACACACGTATCCTTTGGGTGGGTTCAGAGAGTAAAAGAGTGAAAAAAGCAAATTTTATTATTGTTATAAAAACAGTTCTGAGCTCATGGACCTGCTGAAAAGACATCAAAGATCTCTCAGGTTTCCCAAACCAGACTTTGAGACCTCCTGCTTGACCAATGATGACAATAGAGCATATTTGCTTCTACTATTAAGGGTGGTTTTATTTTGCCAACATCTGAATTTCAAATTTCAAAGCTGAACCCTATTTTTAATTATTTGCCTCTATGTATAGCCCTGATTCAGCTGCAATCTGCCAGATTCTCTAGCTAACCTAATAACAAGGATACATATTTATGTGTGTGTGCGTGTGTGTGTGTGCGTGTGTGTGTGTGTGTAAAATATAACTTTTCATGCAGGGGGGCTGTAAACCCAACATGTTCAAAACTGACTGCCTTATCCTACTTCCAAACCTACTCCTCGATGGTGAGGATATCATAATTTTTTCAATGAAACACTTCCCCAAAGTCAAGTCCTTCATGGCACAGGCTTGCATTCTCTAACTAGAGCTGTCACCTAGAAAGTCTACTCTGCCTCAGCTTCTCCCAGCTTCATTTTCCCAAGTACTTCCTAAAAATCATGCTTCCTCCTTAAAGTCTTCTATTGAAGAGTAGTTGAAAATTCTTCTTTCCCCATCCAGCCTAAACATACTATGCCCATTTACCATGCCATTGATTAGTAGATTTAGAAACTTCATAAATGGATTTGTTGGATACATGTAACCAGTCTGTATTAATTTTCATCGTATTATTGTTATAAAATGGAGAATAGAATTTCATCAGTTTATGGTCACTTATAAAACTATTTTTACTAAATCAGGCATTGTTTTTGTGCCACCTGTATACACTGATGCAGAGCCTAAGACACAGCACTATAAATCAGATCATTTTATTATAGGGAATCTCACCACTTTACATAGTTTTCCTTATGAAGACTAATGGAAGGAAGGTTTTTGTGCCAAGGATAAAACTGTTTTCCCCTGCAAAACTGGTTTGTTTTTATATCACAAGGGCTCTCTGAATCTTTTTGCCTATTTGCTTTCAGTGCTAGGAAGCTCAAAGCTAACTCTGAAACCCACACCTAGCAAATGATCTAGATTTCATGACAGCATTTCATGTGCCAACCTTACCCCCAAGCTTTAGCTTACATTTCCACATTAGCCTCGATTCATCTATTTGCTTATTTTAAATATTGTTGTACTATGTGTATTTCTGAAATCCCTTTTTGGGGTGAATAAATACAAAGTGTGAATCTTTAATTTTTTTCAAATCAAGTTTCCCAGATGAGCCCTTGAGTGGGACAAAATCGGCTGTAGCAAAGTAGGAAGTAAGGACCCCTACAGGGATTTTCCTATAGTCCATATTATTAACTATACTTCTAGATTCACATGAGCTATTACTTAACATTATAAACTTTTAACTACCACACATGTAATCCACTTTGAGGTTGTTCATTTGCAGAAGCGCTCCTGGGATTAGAGAAAGGAAGAACAACACCAGGTAAATTAGATGTATTATCTTTTACTACCCACAAATACCTATAAAATGCTATTATTTCCTTCCCATTTGATAAGTGAGAAAACTAAGACTCTAAAAGGTTAAATAATTTGCCTAACGTTACACAGATAGTAAGTGGTGAAGCCAGTTTATGAAACCAGGTCTGTGGTACTCAAATGCTGCTGGGGGTGTGTTCATTTTGTGAAATTCGGGGAGCTGTACATTGAGAATATGTCCACTTTCCTGTGTGAACATTATAATTCAATAAAATGTTAAAAAGAGAAGAAAAAGGCTCTTCTCCTATATCCCAGTGTGAAGTCAATGGCACAAAATTAGTATGATGTAGAGCAAAAGGACAAAGCAACAAGTTAAAAGCCTCAGCCCTGATGTTACTGCCTTATCTATTCACTGATGGGATTATTTCTAATGAATGAAATAGTAAATTTAATAAATGGATTTTCTGTCAGGTCTCCTTCATTCATATGCTCATTCTCCAAAGACACTGGGTCAGAGGGATGGCATACGTTACAACCCGTGCCTGTGTGTCTGAGGCTTCCACAATAAGGTAGGAGGCTTAGAATAGACTGGAAAGTAATGATGATGAGAACAACATGTACCTATTCCTTTTATTATCTTTTTATTAGGTTTTCTTCTTCACCATTAAAAACACGTATAAGCAAAGGGAATACCCATAAGTAGGTTTTCCACTTTGCTGGGTATTAAACCCTCCTGCAGGCCTAATAATGTTTTAGAAGAGCTTTTCCCAGAATCTGCCAATGTATATTTAGAAATGTAAAATAACTTTATCACTAGCCTAAATAATACATAACAGAAAAGGCAAATCTACCTTTAAAAGAAAGCCCTACCATATGAATCATTTTGAAGTTAAAATTCTTATGGTTTATTCATGACATAATTCAGCCTGATTAAGGCAGCGCCAGTATAAAATCACATGAAAGAGACAGAATGAAGCTACTGTACTGGGTGTCAGGAACCAGGTTCTAGTCCTACCACTAACTAGTTACCTTGAACGAGTCACTCCTTGTTTTCCTTTCCTTTTCAGTAAGATGGAGACATGGAACTAGATGATTTCTAAGGTTTCTTCACAACCAAAATTTCTAATACTCTACAATTCTGAGGTGGCTCGAAAATAATTCTGAATTCCCGCCTGCATATAACACAATATCAGACACTGAACATTCTTTCATAAAAATTAAGGAGCTCAATTAGGGCACAAAAGGCCACTCCCCATTTGCACGGTGGTAAGCAAATGGAGTACTTATGGACAAAGCTGTGATATTCCTTCAAAAACGTCTGGGCCTCCTCCAATTCCTAGACATCTGTCAATCTTGTTATAGGCCATGAACCTGTCCATGATAATATTACTTCTGAAGGACTTTTACCTTCAGAGGCCAGGCAAAGACAATAGAACCAGTGGACAAAAGAGGGAGGCCAAGTAAATGACAAATGACATTATAAGCCATTGAAAAGATCTCTTGAAACCTCAGAGTGATCTTGGTGACTAGGGTGTCTGGGTCACTATCATGTGAATAGCAACACTCTAGAAAACAGGAAATCCTATTTGAGTGTATAGTCAAAAGCAGAAAATACAGTGGAACAAGGATAGACTCTGGGGAGAGAAGTGTTATCTTCATATCACAAACATGATGTAGAAGTTGTATGACCACGGGTAAGTTTTTTATGTCACTAAGCCTTAGTTTCCTGCTCAAATTGATTATTAAGAGAAGTTAATTAAGAGGGTCGTTGTGAGGAATAAATGGGAAAACATGTGTAAAACTATTATCACAATGCCTGGCTCAATGAACAGTACCTTCCTCTATTCTATCCCAAAGTCTTCTCATCCATGCATGGACATCTGCTAAGAAGTTACTAGTTTGTCTGAGAGACTGTAATTTCTCGTATATGCCTTCCTTTTGCAGAATCCCTACCCCAAGCCATGTAAACTCTGAATGCTCGGTAAGGACTTCCTAAAGGAATAATTTATGAGCCACGTAACAATACCAAGGCATGGTTATGATCCAAGTAGACCCTTTGGGTCCAATTCTGCTGTAGACCAGTTGATTTTTGTTGCTGGTGGTGGTATTGTTGTTGGGGGTTTTTTTTGTTTTTTTGTGTGTGTGTGTTTTTTTTTTGTAATTAACAATGGTCAGGATTTTGCTTTATTTTTTATTTTTTTATATTTTTTTAGGCAAGTCAACCCTTGGTTGACCTCACAGATTGCAAGGACCTTGTCAGCTTACAATCCCTTATTTTTTATTTTTTATGCCTACAGCACCTGGTCTTCCTAGGTGGTCTCCCATCCAAGTACTAACTAGGCCCGACCCTGCTTAGGTTCCGAGGATTTTGCTTTAAAGATCCAGAAAGACAATGACAATTCTCTATCAGCTGTTTGACTCTAGGCAAGTTATTTAACCTCTCTGTGCCTCAGTTTCCTCTTTTATAAAACAGCACTGACAGTATTCCACTCCTAGGTTTAAATGTGAAATGCCTGACACATGGCATTTGATAGGTGTTGGCCAAATTATTTTAATCCTTTTGTGAAATTTTTCACTGAAGTGCTATGTGACAATGAAAACCTAAGCCTACCATACCTTCAGCATTGTTACCAGGTCCTGTTGACTATCAGTACCACTATCAGTACTAGCGAAGCTTTTAAAATATTCAAATCCCTGCCTCATCCAATCCCCTTGTCTTATTCCCTTGGTCTAGGTCAGGCCCAGAAATCTGCATTTTCAACGAACCCCTGGAGTTAGTTCTAGCTGGTGGTCACTGAACTAACAAATACTCCTCTGGATCATGCTCAAGAAACCGGATCAAATGTTGGGTGATTCCCCTCTCCCTCCAAGAGACAGATTTATGGTTTGGGTAAAAACCATTAAGAACACATTGGTTTTTTCATTGGTTTCACTTTGAGTTTCTGCCTTCTGCAATACAAAGTGGGATCATACCGAGCCTGGCAGTTTAGGTCTTCACCACCCACGTGAGGTAGAGTACCACATGACCAGAAAGTGTAGAACTGAAACCAGAGGAAGACACAAGTCAAGGAGACTCTGTTTTTTTCCTGTACTTTCTCTCTTTTTATTAAAAAAAATATACATATAACCCGAGATATGTGTGTGACAAATGGAAAAATAACAACATGAGTTTTTGTCCAGAGAAAGCTTACTTATTCTGGATGCAAATCAATGTGCAAAGTTGTGACTCTAATCTCAAAGGGTGTGGCATCTTTAGTACAGAATTTAGGGAAAAATAAGAGCATTGGAAATAAAACCTACAAGGATCCGAAGCACACTGTGGGTAGTCTATAAGCAAATATGGAAATATGATGACCTCAAGAATTTAAAAGAAATAATGAACTGAAAGTAGCTCAAAAAACAAGATAAAACAGACTGCTAAAATTCTCACGTTTCAGCAACAGAAGTCAAGGGGCTACAACAGTTTAAAATTATGCAAAAATCATAAAATATTCAATTCTATGAAATCAGAACAACAACTGTGATGGGCAATCACCCAGATGGAAGTGTCTATATTTCTTGCCTGCTCCTAGCAGTATCTTATGCAACACAAGCACTTGGTAATTATCAATCAAACATTACCATAAGCAGATCGTAAAACACGCTAATAAAACAGTAATATTATATACTCCAAAAAACTTGGGGTATACACTGTTTATAATAGCATCAAAATTTTTAAGTTCCTAGGAATATATATATTACTTATTTCTATATATTATACATATATGTAGCCATATATTTTATATAATATATATATAGTTTTATAAAGAAAATTATAAAACATTCTTGGGATTTCGAAGAGGATAAAAATAAACATAGAGAAATCAATGTTCATGCATGCATATAATTCTTACTAAGTGCCAGACACTATTCTAAGCACTTTATACATATTATTCCAACATGTTTAATCACTTAATCCTCTCAATTACCCTACAAGATAGGTACTATTATGATCCCTATTTTATGAGTAAGGAAAGTGAGGCAAACTAAGGTTAAATAAATTCTCCAGAGTCATGTGGCCAATGAAGAGTAGAACTATGATCTGAACTCAGGAAGTTGGGTACTATCCTTTTAAAGACTACAGGCTGCCTTTCACTGTGGAAGATTCCCTACTGTAATAATGTCAGTTCTCCCCAAATTGGTCTACAGATTCAGTGTAGTCCTCATAAAAACTCCAACAGGTTCTGTTAGGGAATTTGAGCTGTTTCTAAAATTTACATAGAAGGGCAAAAAGCCAAGAACAAGACATGCTTGATGAAGAACTAGGGGGAAGAACATGCCCTCCCAGATATCATGATTCACCATGAAGCTGTGATAATTAAGACAGTGTAGAGCTGGATCAGGGATTGACAAAGAGACCAGTGCAGTCGAAGAGAAAACACAGAAACAGATACAGCTCAAATGGCCACCTGGTATATGACACAGGCAGTATTCCAGATTATGTGAGAAAGATGGGTACCTCAGTAGTGCCTAGACAACTGTGTATCCATTTAAACAAAAAATAAAAATAGACTCCTACCTTACAACATTCACAAAAATCAGTTGAAGATCAAGAAAATACAATAAAATAACACACGAAAGGCAAAACTACACAGAATACAGGAGAATATCTTAATGAACCTGGGACAGGGAAGAATTTCTTTAACAAGCTACAAAGTGTATTGACCATAAAAGACAAGACTGATACATCCAACAATATTAAAATTAAGAGCCTGTGTGCATCCAAAGGCATCATAAACAGAGTAAAAAGACAAGTCACAAAGTGGCAGAAGATATTTGCAACATATATAATCGACAAAAGATTCATATCAGAATATATAATGGAGCCCTACAAATCAGTAAGAAAAAGGCAACCCATAGAAAAATGGGCAAAACATCTGAATAAACACTTAAGAAAAAAGGATATCCAAATGACCAATAAGCTCTATTATTAATCAGGAAAAGCAAATAAAAACCACAATGAGACACCATATCACATTCATCAGATTGACAGAGTCTCATAATAGCAAGTTGTGGTGAAGATGTGAAGCAAAAAAACTCATTCATTGTTAGAGAGAGTACAAACTGGAACAAACACTTTGGAAAATCATTTGGAATTACAGCATAAAGTTAAACATACAAATACCTTATTGATTCCACAGCCACCTCCTACATACACCCTAGATAACTTTTGCACATCTGTACCAGGAGACAGATATGTGTGTGCGTGTGTGCGTGTGTATACTACACACGCACACACGCACGCGCACACGCGCGCGCGCGCGCACACACACACACACACACACACACACGTTCTTACCAGACTTTTTCATAAAAGCCAAAAGCTGAAAACAGTTCAAATGTTCCTCAACAGTAAAATGGATTTATGCAACATTGTAGAATATAGGGATACCAAACAATGAAAACCAATAAACCACAGCTATAGGCATCAACATGGCTGTCTTACAATCATATTGTTGATAAAAAACAAACAAGGAAAAAAGTAATATATACCAAACACTTGCAAAACTAAATGATGTCATTTAAGGATACCTACATAATAGTAAGCTTCCTATGGAGAGAAAAGGAAGGTGGTTTTGAAGTAGACAAAGTTCTAAAGCAATGTTCTCCTTCTTAATCTGCATGCGAGTTACATGTGTGTCCACTTGCCAATTATTCATTAAACCATATGTATCCATTTTTTACATTGTTCTGCATATATATTTCATAATTTCTAATTATCTTCTTAAGAAAGTGCAATTCATCTTCCTGAATAGGAAAGAGACCTGCTATTTAAAAAGAAAAGCACAACGCAAACTTCCAAACTTAAAAATTCAAAGATATATTTTGGAAGATAATCCATTAAAGAGAAAAAGAATGTTCAATTACAAAGAATCCTAAATAAAAGCAACAACTCACCAAAATCTGATTTTACTACCATTTTTTATAAAAGTTAAAAGACAAAGCCTAATAATTAACATGGATGTTGGGCTGTATTATACACTGGAGGAATTATCATTAAAATAATTAGAAAACAGGTATAAGAAACGCAGAGCAGAGCAAATACCTGATGATGTTTTAGTCACGTTTAAAGGCAAGCTATAAAATTTAAATGTAGCAATACAACTATAGTTTTTTTATTTAATAATGCTTTTACATTTCTTCATATTTCCATCTTCTTCATTTTTTTAAAAAAGAATTATGAGACCTTGTCCAAACCTAAGACTTTCTACTTTGACTGCAACTAAGCACAAAACTATATAAAAAGTACAAATTACTTCCCCGAATGACTGAACTGAAACACTGACAGCAAACAGATTTCTGCTCAGCACGAGTTTTCTAAAACCAGTTCTGCATTTGTTTTTACTAGGAGGCCACTTAAATTTTACCCACTTGTTTAGCTGCAAGGATTGAAACAAAATGTTTGCTGGCAAAACAAACACTGGTTTTAAAATTCTCCACTTGGGCTGCTGGATAAAACACTTGTTTACTGAAACAAATGTTTTATTTGGAAAAGGCCTGCCAGTGTGGACATTTTCCAAGAAATACACCAGGATGTGCTAGGATGGTGATGTCACGCCCTTGATAGAAGTTGGCATTTTAGGGCAACTTCACAAAGTTTACTTTCAAAGAACAAAATAAGAAAACTTATCTGATTAAAAAAAAAAAAAAACAACCCCCAAGGCCTAAAATGCTCTTACTGGGTCATTAAATAGGCCTGTTCAATCCCTCCAAAAGCTAATCTCTTTATATAATCAAACAAGTCTTATATGTGACATCCTAATAATAATTATTATTACTATTTTAGAGCCAAACCTCTCTCTTTATATTTATTCTATGCCTTCTGGCTCTCCTATGTGACATGGCATGAAAAACCATTTCTATTACTATTACCCTGAAATGCCATTTTTCACCACAAAATAAGGCAAATCTAACTTGAAGCCCATCCAAGAAGATTTACTTGAGGAAACATCCTAACAGATATCCTCAGAACTCTGTGGTTAGTCTCATATGGAGGCTCCAGTAAACACATGACATTTGACCAAATCAGATTCACTTACGAATATTCATCAAGTTTCCTGCTAATGTTTGGCAAATAAATAAAATAGATCATTATTAATAGTCCATAATAATGGTTTCCAAACTACTTAAAGTATATCTCCCATATTTAAAAAACATTTTGCATATATCCAAGCATATGCATATTTTAATTTATAAACTATACAATATTATTAGACATTATAAAACATACAAAAATGGACAGTGCAAAGGACTTAATAAACATTTCTCTAAAAAAAAAAAAAGACATATAACTGACCAATAAGCACATGAAAAGATGCTCAACATCATTAGTCATTAGGGAAATGAAAATCAAAGCCCGGAGATGCTACTTTATAGCCACAAGGATGACTACGATCAAAAACAGAAAATAACAAGAGCTGGCAAAGATGGGGAGAATCATAACCTTCGTACATTGTTAACAAGAATGTAAAATGGTACAGCTACTGTGGATAAGTGTGCCAGTTTCTCAAAATGTTCAACATGGAGTTAGCACATGACCCAGCAATTCTATTCCTAGGTATATACCCACAAGAACTGGAAACAGAGATTTGAACTGATAAGCTGTGCAGGCATGTTCACAGAAGTATTATTCAAAATACCCAAAGTATGAAAACCACCCGAATGTCCATCAAGAGATGAATGGATAAACGAAATGTGGTTACATAGACAATGAAATGTTATTCACCCATAAAAATAAATGAAGTACTGATACATGCTACAACATGGATAAACTTTGAAAACATTATGCTGAGTGAAACAAGCCATACCCAAAAGGACATATGCTATATGACTCCACTTATAGGAAATATCTAGAATGAGCATAAAAGACAGAAAGTAGTTTAGAGTGTAAAAGTGGACATGGGGAGTTACTGCTTAATGGTTGAGGTTTCTGTTTGGAGTGATACAAATTTTGGAAATAAGAAAGTGGTGACAGCTGTATAACATACTGAATGTAATTAATGCCACTGAATTGTACTCTTAAATATGATTACAATAGCAAGTTTTATATTATATCTATTTTGCCACAATTTTAACAAAGGAAAAAAATGGACAAGCTGAAAATACAATAGCGGTTCAAAGATTTTTCTATCACATTCTAGTGAGTCACCCTGCATTCTACAGGACTGGGCAGGAAGTGTGGGGAGCACTCCCAAAGTCAAACCAAGAATTAGTGAATTGGATATGGGGTAGAGGGAATACTGGGGAAATAACAGGGTCTGAGTTTTGGTAATGCCTACAATCAAAAATAATTTTATTTTTATTTTTAATTCCAAAGGAAAGAGGACCCCTTTCTGTAACCTTTCCATCCAGCTAAATCCAGACCATCTGTGAGTTCTCCCCATACCTCACACCACAGACCTGGAGATCTGAATCACTGCAAAAATACCAGGAAAAGCCTCTTCATGTCTACTACAGTGTTCAAGCACCGCCTTATAAAACAGACTGTGTGCTTTTTCAATTGTGTTGTGGTCTCGGGTAAGACCCAACTCCAACTTAAAATACTCCTTTTAAAAGCTGTTTTCAAAGTCGTCTTCATCACTTTTCCCCCCTCAGGCTCAAAAGCATCAATCATGGGGAAAGGTGACAGGAAATAATAAAAAGATTAACAGCTCAACATCAAGAAGCACCTATAGTGCCTATGCTGAAAGTGTCGAATGTGAGGCTGGCCGAGGACCAAGGTAATCAAAAGCTAAATACACATGAGTCTGAGGGCTAGGCTGACATTTCAGGAGGCAGAAGGCCCTGTTACACACAGAAATGACAAAGCAAAGGGGCATGGTTGTAGAACAATACATTTCTGTACTAACACACAGCATAGAAATGTCCTACGTTTACCACAGTTTCACCGTGAAACAAGCTCATTGTAGACTGCGGGATGGTTTGACTTTAAAAGCTGAAATACCTTTATATAGCAAAATGTAAACACTTGGCTTTAAAAGAAAAGTCAAAATTGAGACTCCCGAGACCATGTAAACTTGCATTTTGTATAGGTTTGTGATGCAGCAATATGAATTAACTGCTGCTTTCCTTTTGGAAAATCCGTTGAAGCTCATGATTACATTGCATAGGGAAGGACAAATATCTTCTAAAACTGCAATACGAAATAGTTAATTCGCACCCTTCAAATCCCTTAAGCGACTGACTCCCAAAATAATCCTTTAGAGAAGGCTCTCATTTGAAATATTGTATTTCTATACTATTAAAGTACAAAGTATTCAAAAAGCTATATAAAGTCGGCTTCTGAACAGAATCGGTAAATTATATAAATTATATTGCGCGTGGGTGTGTGATTATATTGGATTGTGATTATGTAGGTATTCATACAAAAGAAACTATCTTCCAGTTCTTGATGAAACTCTAAATTGCCCATGCCTCGTATTGCTACCGTTACTTCCATTGGTAATTAAGTCTTACCACAAAAATTCTGGCTTTTAAAAGATGAATCCTCCAAGCACAGAGAAATATATATCACGAATATTGTTTCAGAAACTCATTCAGTTTTAGTTCCAACACTGATATTGTTTCAAAACTCTTTTCTCAAAGGCCTCTAGCATGGTATATTAAAAAAAAAAGTTGCCAAACTGGTTTTAACACATCTTCTCAGGACTGATAAGTAAAAGTTTACTAAAGCAGTCTTAGAGAAGGTAAACTCTGGAGAAGGATTCTGTAAGTTTTCTCAAATTCGGCAGGACTTTTTAAATGGAGGGCTGTTAAATAAACTATAAATCTCCAAAGCCAGGAGAGATAAATGAAGGCATATCTCCTTTGGTAAAACACGAACTCACAACTTCTTTGGAGCTGCAGTTGACATCCTGTTGGACTGACTAACTTCAAACCTGTTTTGTGGGTATTATGAATGACTGAGTGCAAACAGTAAGGGGTTGTGAGAATAAATTTTTTAATATTAAAAAAAAAGTGAGCTGTTAATAGAACTCCAAAGAAAGCAATGATGTTTCTAATCTTCCTTGTGAATCTAAACCATTTAACCTTAAAAACTTTCCTTTAGTGATGCGATCACCTACATGATAATGAATTTAGAGGTTCTTGCTCATTTAGGATTTTTTTGGTTGATACCCATATTTTCATAAATAAGATGTATTTCACTAGAAAAAGTAAGATAACAGCAGCAAATATTACCTACCAAATATTACCTCAGTGTGTGTCAAGAAAATATTTTCACAGAATATACAATAACAAACTCTGGAACTCTAGGAAATTGTGTAAATTAAATTCTGTAAATTCACATTTGACAGAATCTTCTTTTATTCTTCACAGCTTCAAGAAAATTTTTTTAAAAATCTGTGTGAAGATACTAGCACTATTTCTGGCTTCTTAAAGAAATCTCAAGCACAAAATTGCCTTTTTCCTCTGTACTGACTAACTTTACAATTAGCTGCTGTGAAAGGACATACTTGGGTAAGCCCATCCTACAAAGAGCCATCCATCTCTGCCTCCTCTTAGGAGAGAATGTGAATGCTTTAAGTGTTTGCACTTAAGACCATTCTCTCTCATTCATAGTTTTTTGTGTCACCTGTGTTCATTTTCTGACATTTTTAGAATATTCCCTTATATTCTAAATAAATTTAAAAATCTTGATTCTGCTGCATAACAACGTGAACGTACTTAACAGTACTGAACTGCACAGTTAAAAATGGTGAAGATGGTAACTTTTATGTGATATGTATTTCACCACAATTAAGAAAAAAACCCTAGATTCTATCATCTTCTACTGTTCTTCGGGGAAGAAGGGGCAGGTGGGGAGCTCAACAACAAAATAACCCATCCTCAGCTTCAACAGTTAGAAACTTAGAAAAATGGTTTAAATTCTGTATGTGGGGGGAGGGGAAGATGCTGCAGCCCCTACAACTTCCACCATCAATTTTAATCATTAGTTTCTGCCTGCATGTCCACCAGACATGTAAAAAGTATGGACATATGAATTCGTCTCATTATAGCTTACAAACAAGAAAGGAAAAGGAAGGGCAAATGATCATTTGTAGCCAGGTAATTAGCATCTGGCTAACTGAAAGTTGGCTGTGACAAAATGATTGCTGCTGCTTAACAGGACAGACTTTTGTTTTTTTGATAGTAAAGAAATAAAGTTACATAGCTAAAAAGGTATTCCTTGAAAGAAGTGTGAATAGTTATCTCCTTTCAGAAATCCAACCCCACATTTCTGAGTACTCATTTCTCTCTAAACTAGAAGACCTGTGGTGTTTAGAGCTGACAGTTTGCCTTCCCTTACCTCTGACTACCCAGCTCCCCTGGAGAGGGTCAGCCAATCTCCTCCTGAGAATATTGCCAAATACCACACCTTGGATCTGTGTAGCCAAAGGTACAGGAAGTGGTCTGCCGAGGGCCCAGGTTATTGCTTCATACTCAACATGCTTCGATGGACAAAGTGTGAGTCACTAGGCACACATATGGCACCTCAACCCCAATCCCTCCTACCTAGCAGGGCAGAAGACTTTTGATACATCCATCCAGGCTTCCAAACCAGTCCTAAATTTGGAAAGCAGAAGGTCATGTGGATATAAACAACTTCAAGCAAGTAATGCCAATCAATGACTGTCCATCAAATACAAAAGCAAAAGAACAGGTTGAAACCAACACATAAAAAGTAAGAACTCTTGCTCTCCCCAGGGGAGACAGGGGACACAGGGGAAGGTTTCTGACTGTCGAACAATTCCCAAAAGGAATCCATATCAGAGTGATCTGTAATGCTTATTAGAAATACAGACTGCCAGCCCAGGAGATCGTGATTCAGTGCCTATGGGATGGGATCCTTTAATCTAATGAGCCAGGTAAGTCAGCTACTGGATTTAAAGCACTTGGGTTAAACAGTGCTGATTCAGTAGATCATCTCTAACTAAAGCCCCAGGAATAATCACCTTGTTGTACTTTATGAGGAAGGAGGAGAATTTTGAAAAATTATATATATGTAAATTTTTTCTAATGTTCCGTAGTTTTTTACCACCAAGTTCAAATTTAGGAGTTCATTTCACAGCTCTAAGCAACAATCACCTACGTTTATGAAGATGACTCACATCTCTACTTTCAGCCAAGATCTATCCATCTTTCCTAAACCCAACTGCCAATCATGGCTTCAGATTCCATTTCTCAAAATTAACCCTTTAGTTTATCTTGAACACTGGCTTCCTATTCCAAATTCTGTTGGTAGTGCCACCTCTCTAAAGGTATCTAGATTTAAATTCTCAGTCACCTTAGACACTTCAAGTCCATTGCCTTTCACATCCAAACATTATAAAACATTGTCAATTTTCTTTTTATAACAACTCACAATGCATTGCCTTCCAACCAATTCCCATTGATACCCCCTCTTCCAGGTCCTCATGGATCCTTGCAATAGTCACTTGTGGTCCCTAAACTCTCACTCTAACCTAACTCATAAGATTAACTTTCTCCAAATCTAACACTGTGCACATCTCTTGCTCAAAATCCTGTCACAATTCCTCATCACCTTCATAGCCAAAACTATAGGAAGTGGTCTGCCCCCTAATACCAAACTTGGCCAGGCATTTATGGTCCTTCAGTAGCCTGTCCCTGACCTATCATTCAAATGACATAACTTCATACTTGATCCATCTCCTTAAGCGAAGCTGACCTATGCAAATTCCCCAAACATGCCTTGCAACTTCTTAACTCTTAGCTTATCTCACTTCTACCACTTCTCTCTCTAGCTATAAAAATTGGGTACATCCTTTAAGACCTAAGTTCAAGTTCTATATCACCTCCCTCTGGAGCACTTCCTGATGGCTGCCACCTGACAGCTACCCTCCCAGAACACAAAGAGCACCCTGCAACATCTGAGCCTTTCTTAAGGGTGTGCCCTCTCTTACCTTCTCTTTCACCCCTGCTCTCTAGCCTCCCCGCCACAACTCCCTCAGGGAAGTTCCCCGGGCACTTTATTACTGACCTCCTATTGACAGTCAGCTATACAATGGCTGCCTGGCAACATTTCCCTAAAATAAGCAAACCTTTATTCTTGCACATAAGCAATCCAGGTTCACTGTTACCATCTTAGAAAATAAATAGAAGAAAAAAATTTTAATCTCTCATTATTCCATTTTTCCACTCTATAACTCTATGAATCCGTTATCTCCTCTTATGCATATGTACACATTTTTTTACTGTTTTTTTTAAACATAACTTTTGAACAGTTAAACTCCTTATATTTGTCATCTAGTTATGGTCCCCAACTAAACCCATATTAAACTCTTTTAGGAACACGAATACACTTCTCTGTATTCTCCACAGTGCTTAAGACAGTTCCATACACAAAGCAGGTAGCTAAGATAAAGCATATGCTCATTCAAAAAAAATTTGGGGGGTGGCAGTGAGTAAATGGTTACAAATGCAATATCTAAAATAGTCTACGTTAAAACCTGCTACACATAGATGATTTCTTGAAGTGTCCAAAAATTTACGTAACAAGTGTTTTAAATATAAGAGAACACCTCACAATATTAAGGACCCTATACTTTCTTAACAGATATTCATTCCTTAATTTGCTTTATAAATCTTATTTATAACTAAAATGAAGATCAATCTACACACAAATGTTTCATGAAGTCAGAGGAAATTTGGGGATGGGAAGAAGGGATGGGAAGAAAAAGAAAGTTTGCCACTTCATTTTTTAACTTAAAAAATGAATTTTCAATTCATTTCTATAGTAACAATTCTGGTTTGAACCAAGATTTTAAAGTCTAATTATCTCACCAAGAAGGAAGTCATGCTCCTTAACAGAATGACAAAAATCTAAGCTCATGAACATGTTCATTTTTTCAGTTTCCAGAAAATTTATGTATAACTCTGCCATTTTCACTCAGAATGCAAAACTATTCAACATAGGGAATGTGTCAACTTCCAACTATAGTTGTTCTACAGTTTAGGCAAACACCATAAGTGAAAATAAAGACTTTTGCCAGTTGAACTGAAGATCCTCTACCTAGAGAATAATGTAAAAAGTCCAGTCTACCACCCTAAAGAAGACCAACTATTATTATTATTATTCTCATTTTGCTAATAAGACAATTCAGGGAAGTTTTTTAAAAAGTAAACTAAGGATGGTTAGATCTCCAAAAGTTTTCAAAACAAAATGACCTTTTATATATTTAGAATGTGATTTAATTTATAAAAATTCAACTTAACAGTTTTTGCTTTCTTTGAAAACATACTCTAATCCAAAATACATCTCAATTTAGATTTATGTAGGGTTGCCTTGGAAACAGAAATTTACAATAATTTCTAAGTCACCTTTTCAGATAACTCTTAAGATCTCTTTAGAGTATAACACACCCTTTTTGCCTCTGAATAAAACTCCAGCAACTACACATTTCTTCTGAGTTTTCAGCGGCATGACTCTTTGGGCTTTGCCTCTGCAGCCCTGTCCAGCACTTTGTGACTATAGTCCATGGAAAGAAAAATGGAACAAAACTCAGGAAAGGTGCTCATGAAGAATCTGGGCTGCAAACTAAACACAACTAAGCTTTCTCTTTGCAGTCTTATCTTTTATTATTTCTTCCTTGACTCTGTGTCACCAGTATTCAAACCCAAAGCCCACTACTTTTAAATCTGGATGCCTCCCACTTCTAATATTTGGGTGCGAGGTGCCACTGTGCTCAGGAGGGAACTAACTGGGCTGCTCTCACTTCTTCTGCTTTGAGGGCTCGGTTTTTTGTTTTGTTTTTTTGTTTTTGTTTTTTCCCTTCTCCTTTTAATAAAAGCCTTTTCATGTTTGTTTCTCAGGCATTCCCCAAATACAAAACTGTCACTGTCTCCTGCTCCTTCCAACTCTAGGATACCAACTTCAAACCTTTGTATCAACTAAGTCAGTGTTTGTTAAGAACTTTGGTAAATTTATGGCAGCCTGAGCCTGCATTTGGGAGACTCAAACTCTAACGCAAAAACGTTTAATTGTTCTCTGGAACAGTAAAAAACAAACACGAAACAGGGCAAAAAGCCACCTCCTCGCCAGCCTTCCTTTCACGTTTTGGTTCAGAAATAAGAAAAATTAATCCACCCCCCAGTGCAACTGCAGCCTCCTTTCGGTCAGGCTCACCTAGAACATTCACTGCATCATTGCATCCAAGCCAAACTCGGTTACTGAGGCAACTAAGTTTTTCTTCCCAAAGGGTCACAAGGAAACACATCCCTCGGGATCCCCTGGTAACCATCCACCGATAATGCTGGGGAACCACAACAGAAAAGACTCACTTTCCAAGGCTGGCGCTGGCCGCCTCTGCTCGCAACCGGGGGGAGGGGGGGTTCGTGGGGAGGGGGTTGCGCAGAGTCCAGTTACATTCCTGACCCACTTTCGCATCCCCTCCCTCCCCCTCCTCTTTCTCCTCCACCCCGGCAGGCTGCGAGGGCACCCGCGCTCTGAAGAGCCGGCCGCCAGCACTCCCCAGGCCACCGCGGGCGGGGTGCACCAGCAGTCAGGCTCTGCGGGGGACTGGGAAGGAGCCGGCCCCGCCACTATCCCCGGCTTCCCTTGCGCGGCCCCTCCCTGGTCACATGGGCTCGCGAGCACCTGTTGGCGACCTCAGCCCCCAGCGGAGCCCCTCCCGCCGCCCCCGGCGAAGCCCCCTGCCGGAGGGGATGGGAACTCTGCCCCATTCCCATTCTGCACACTCTGCTTTGCTCCAGGAGGGCACGGAGGCCGGCGGGCGAAACCTGCCCAGCCCTTCAGCTTTACAAAGTGCAAAAGCGCCACGGCCGCGCAGCGACTGGGTGGAAGGGATCGGCCCCCTTCAATACCACCCCCTTCCCGGCGGAGTGGGGAGGTGGGGTGCGCCCGCCCCCAGCCCGCCTACTCTGGAAACCTGGGCTCCTCGCGGGCGCCGAGAGGGATGCTGCCGAGACTAGGCGGGGGCCGCAGGGGCCAGGGCAGGTAGCGGGTGGTGACGGGTGGGTGTGTGTTCCGAGCCGCTGAGTCCAGGAAGGGGGCGGGAAGCTGCCTTCTCAGCTGCAACTTCTGAGCGTGCAGAGCAACTCAGCAACTTTGCCTGCGCCGCGCCCCTCCCCCGCGCCGCTGGGCTGGGGGCTGCGCTGAGCCCGGGGGCCCAGGCGCCGAGCCCGGCGGGGGACAGACCGAGGTGCGGGCGAGTGGGAGGGAGCTGGGCTGGGGCTGCAGGAGTGGCACAGCTGCGAGCGGAGGGGGTAAACTGGGGGTGCGCCTCCAATGCCCCAAACTTGGAAACAACGCGCGGCTCCTGCCTCGGGTCCCAGTGCAGCGCACGCCCCCCGCAGCCCCCACCGGCTGGGCTGGGCGCGAGGAAGGGGGCGGAGGATGGCGGCGGAACTATGGAAACTGTGCTGGGTGGTTAAATAAGGAGAGGGCCGCGCGCCGCCGTTTCCCCGGCTGCCAGCATCTCGGCGGCGGATGCAGCGCCCTGGGAAGCGCGGCCAACTTCTCACAAGTTTTTCCTCCCGCCCCGCAGCTCCCTCGGGGCCGGGGAAGGTGGGCGCCGCCTGGAGAGGCAGGCCCCGGCCCGGGAGAAAGCGGGCAGGGGAGATCGAACCCGGGGCGGAAGAGAGGGCTGCCAGGTGCGGGTCAAAGGCGAGTGTGACGGTGACATGGGCCTCCCGGGGTCATCGGCTGTTTGTCCCGGGCCCGAAGAACGGCGCGAGGCCCTGGCCGGAGAAGTTAGAGGAACCACCCTCGTCCAGAAAGATGGGTTCACCCAGTTCAGACTTTCAGAAGCGTCAGAGAGGCTAAACTTGGGCGTGCGGAGGAAGATGGGGACCTGGGTTAGCTTAGGGTGGTACACACTGTCCCCAAAATCATGCCCACACCCCTCAGGCGTCCGATTGGCAAGATGGAGAGGGATGTCAGTGGGTCGACTGGGGTCAGACAGAGCACTCAAGCATAGGGAGCCTGAAGACCCCAGCTGTCCAAGGTACCCTTTCCCTTTAAACAGATTTACTAATCCTCCAAACTCCTCCCCACCCCCCAACACTCACACACTTCATTTGACTCGCTGTAGAGTTCCTGATGCTTTACGCCCATGCCTATTGCCTATAAAGTGCTGGAGATGTTAATGGGATGTTATGAAGTTGAGTCACTTCAGGGTGTGGGGCTTTTCAAAGGCAAAAGGGTTACTTCAAATGAAAGTAAACTACCTGCGTGGAGAAGCCTGTCAAACGGCTGAATAATTTAATTACATGCCATCTTAATTTAAAGAGATTTACATGCTCGTTGAGGACAGCTGGACAGTTACATGCTGGTGTGGACCTGGAAATTTTTAACTGAGCAAGGTCTATTTCACACCAAAAATGGGTGACTAGTATTTTTCTTTTTTTTAACTTCAAAACTTGGTTCTTTTACTTCTTAAAAGGAAAAACTAACTTGTTCTCTATATCTCTGAAATAACTGTGAACACTAGATTCTTGGTATGTCCATGGATGTTGTTTGAAAGAAAAAAAAGGGGGGGTGTTTCTGGTCATATACGACATTTCATTGATTCCAAGATGCACGTATTTTTGAATTTTATCATCTCTGGTGTCATATTTGATGCCATCTTAGCATTGAGTCCTAGTTTAATTGGCAATGTTTTTTTCTTAGTGGCACATGAAATAAGTTTGAGAAATGCTGAGTTACATTTATTCGTTATACAACAAAAAAATGCAATATATAGCTTTATAGCAAGGCCTTTCAGAATCTTGTACTAAGGTGTTTTTGAATCACCAAGAAGAAGTTATAATATGTAAACTTTCCTGAATATATTTGTCCAGTCAATGGGTTTTGTGAGCATTATTGCTTAGGACTGGTATTACTTTCAGGAAATGCCGCTCTAGGGGTTGTACCAGATTTGAACACAGTTAAGGGAAATATTCACCTTTTGAAATGATACTCGAGTGTAATTATGAATCTTTAAATGATAAACTAAATTTAGTGTCATTATAAAAAAAAGATCGATTGAGGAAATATTCAAAGGCAGAACCGTCCATACTCAACTATAGTAGAAACTAAATCAGGGTCATCTTTAGGGAACTAGTTTCAATGAATGTTTCAGTCATCAGAAAATTCATAGCTGATATATACAGTTGCTGTTATACTACCTCTTGCATTATTTTGATTTGTAGAAGTTAATAAAAATGCCTTATTTAAATTAGGCTGGCACTAAGCTATTAACCAATTACTCCAAAAACTTCCCCCAAAAGATGATTATGAAAAAATTAAAAATGGTGACTGCATGGAAGTGCACTTTTAATTAAAAAAAAGATGTATAGTAAAAAATTCCAAAGAGAGATAAAATTTAGCATAGGAAAGATAAAAATGCCTATCATTCATCTCTTACCAAAGGTTAAAGGCAAGGTCAGATTTTTATGAGTGAATGAAATATTTTACTTGCAATGTTTCAAATACAAATAATGTTTAATGTTTTTAATACATAATATAAAAGGTGCATTCTCATATATTAGCTCATTTCACTATATGATAATCCTGTAAGGTAGATGGAGCAGTTATTCTTATCCTCAGATTGCATATCCATCCATATGTTTATAAGCATTTACCTGGTACCTACCAGGTCTTTGATGATAGAAAGATGGGTATGAGAGAATACCACTGCAGAAGTTAAAGCTGGTAGGAGAGATGGATAAATAAGATAAATAATTGTAATAAAGTATGACATTCAGGCTTAAAAAGGTTATTGACTTATCCGAGAAAACTGGAATCAGGATTTAATCGATCTTATGATTTCAGATACCCTGCTCTCTTCTACAATATACATGCTCTCATCTTTGCAAATAACATCATGTAGATACAGTATTTGAAATTAATTAAACAAAAAATCAAACATGTTGAATGTTAAGAGCCAGAAAGAAATTTTAGAGATTACATAAGCTAAGCCACTCATTTTACAAGTCTGGAAATTGAGACACAGAAAAGAAGATGGATTTGCTCAAGGTCACACAGTTATATAATGACTGAATTGAGATTAGAATCAAGGTTTCTCGATTCCCAGCTCTTTGCACCATAAGGTGCTACTTTACAGTAAGAGATAGTGAGAATAGCCTTAGTAGAGTCAGTTTCTCCTGTTGCACAGTGTATGGGCCCATCTCAGTAAAGCCTAGAGTGATTGTTAAATCTGTGATAAATTGCCCTATGACTAAGCTCTTATTTAAAGAAATATTTCTAAGAGGAACTGCAAGGGGATTTCAGCTATGTGGTTTCCTTAAAAATAGCCACTATCCTTAAAAGTTGAAGATCTATTTGATAAAAAATAAATATGGGACATTTGGGGAAATTTGAACACTGACTGACTACATGTTAGAGAACATTAAGGAATTATTTTTACTGTTTTAAATGAGTGGGTTTGTGCTTATGCTATTTTGAAAAAAGAATTCTCATGTCATAGACATATAGTGAGAGATTTGCACTGAATTTGTGTGATGTCTGGTATTGAAATAATTTGGGTTTTTTGATAGGGGGAGGGGAGGAAACGAAGACTATAAGTGAAATACAATGCCATATGCTGAAACTAGGATGTATGTGTGTGAGAGCTCATTATACTATTACCTCTACTTGTATCTTCAGAATTTTCCAAAATAAGACTTCTTTGGTAATATGTATATCTATATATATATATTATTATTTTTTAATGTATCACTCTCACTCCCACTCCAGGAAAAAAGCTCTTCATAATGTTGAAATACTTTCTTGTTGGAAGTTTCAGAAAGTCATTTTTCCTAACAATTGAGTCAAGGTTAGAGAGAGGCATGATTAGTCATTTTAATTGCTGACATTTGCATAGGCTAGCATCTTATAATTTACAAACTCTATTCACATCAACACAGACCTTTCCTCATGCTCCTGATTTGTCTGAAGTTGAAAGCAAAAGATCTCAATCGTATCTGTACAGAACAATGCCCGAAGCCCTGTCTGAAAATTAAACTTTCTTAGCACTTTTAAATGGTAGTAAAAATCTGAAGGATTTCCAGGAATACTGAAGCCAGGTACATGCTGAGTTACTTCTGCCTTGCAAGAAGATATTTTCCCCTTCATTTTAGGTACACAAGAGGGCATGTGCTAAGATTTATTTCAGCCAGGTAACGTTCTTCCTATTAAATATTAAGCCAATTCTAAAGCCACATCATCATGGAATCTATAGTATTATTAAGGGCCTTTTTGCGGCTAAGAAGAGTTGGTGCGTTAGTGTTTTTATTATAAGATTTATAGAGCTAGTTTATAATACTGTATTCTTAATTGTATGGATAATATATTTAAAACACATGTGGTAGCTATAGTTCTGGTTCTATTTTGAGTTACTTTGGGGTTTTTTCCCCCTTTCTATTCATATAAGGTATATCTGCATCTGGAAACTATCAAAGTATCACAAAGACAACACAATGAATGTGGTTAATTAAAGGGATAGACACCACGGAGGTTATAAGCAAGATCATTATCATTCAATAAATATTTTATTGGCAATACTTCTTGTTTTGTAGAGACCAGGAAAACTGTAACATGGGTGGGATTTGGAAGCACGTAGAAATGGAACTAATTTCAAGATGAGACTAACTGCATGTGCTCAGATGTTTAGGGGAAAGTAGTTTTATCTCTTCTTGCTTAAGTTACAGGAAACACTTTAAGGATGTGTTGAGCATCCCTTCCTGTTTTCACATCATGTTTCAGCTCTAAGTCAGTGCTTCCCAATTGGTGGCCGAATACCCCCTCAGGAACACTGAGTAATTGCAAGGAATCGGAGATGCTTTATGTGTATCAAATACTTTCTATAGGCTGAATAATAAAATGACTGGCATAGAAATGTACTCTGTCCAATTATATGTATTTGTCATTAATTAATAAACTACAAATTAATTTAAAAGTTTTCCTGTTAACCAATGTCACCTTAATATAAATAAATATTTTCTAAATTTATGCTATCATTTTGTTTTCATGTATCTTTTAAATCAATGAATATTAAACGTACAACTACAGTTAAGCCTGAAAACAGTTCAAAACCCTGGATTTGAACTGTATAAGTCACCTTATACATGGATTTTTTTTCAATAAATATGTACAGTACTGTAAATATATTTTCTATTGTAATTTTCTTAACATTTTCATTTCTCTAGCTTACTTTTTTGTAAAAATACAGAAGATAATACATACACGAAAATGTGTTAATCAACTGTTATCGGTAAGGCTTCTGGTCAACAGTAGGCTATTAGTAGTTAAGTTTTGGGAAGTAAAAAGTTAAATGTAGATTTTTGACTGTGCAGGGGTTTGGCACCCTTAACCTCAATGTTGTCCAAGGGTCACCTGCACTATCTTACACATGGCGGGGGCAAAAGAGAAGAGCCAGCTTGTGCTAGGGCATGTGCTAGGATTTATCAATTTGGTCAAGCAAATTCTTCATCAATTTGGTCAAGCAAATTCTCTTTCTCTCTAGCCTTATTCTAAATAACACATACGATATTTTTGTTTGTTTGTTTAATTACATAGCACATGAGATAAAATGGTGCTAGGGTTAATCCAATGCACTCATCCCATTCATTTTTTGTCATCTGGTTATCAGAACTGGAAGTTCTAGGCATACCTTCTTTGCCACTTTTTTTATACTTAGTTTTACACTCATTTTAGTGTCCAAAGCCAAGAAAAGTCTTTGCAATTTATGCATACTATCAGACTTGAAATACTCAGGATATAGATCTTTGCAAGAACTTACAGTAATAGATACCTAAAATTAGGTGATACTTGTCAGAAATGCAAATGATGTTCAGACTTTTAACAGAGTAAATTTGTATTCTCTAAATTTCTCTACTTGCTCTTACACTCTCCCTTCAGCGAGGTATCTTTTTTGTTTTTGTTGTTTTAGGAGACGTTAGTCTTGGATTATTACAACAAGCAAGCAAGCAGATGGCATTATTGCTGAGCGGGTCCAGCATGAGCTCCCAAATCATAATTGGAGGGAGGATTAGTTGGGAGAATCTTGTTTATTAACAAATCCTCTTCATTTCATTTATTTTCCAATAATTATTTGCCACATGAAACCCTTACTCTGCACCTGGCATGTTATGCTAATCTTCATGACACTCTTACAAGGTGAATACTATTATTCTTCCATTTTACCAGTGAAGAATTTTACACTTAAAGAGGTTAAGTAATTTATCTAAGGTCATGCAGCCAGTAAATGACAGAGTAAGATTTGAACCTTGGTCTATGACTCCAAACACTTAATCAGCACAGACTACTCACTCCTTCTCAGAGAGGAGTTTAAACTCTTGTGGGGCCTCCTCTCCAGCTCTTAGGTTTAATGCCTTAAGCACCTGCCTATTCTTATCTTTAGAAAGGCAAGAATTGCTATAAACTAAGCTAAAATAATGACAGCTATTTCCTCAGACCATCCATCATTAGTCACTTCTTCCTTGATCACTTCCCAGCAAATAGTAGGTTAGTAAGTGGCTTAACTGTTACCAAGATCATCCACACTGTCTATGTACAGATGGCACTGGGCTAGTTATGACTTAACCTAATTACACTGGCCTTTCTAACATTTCACTTCTAGAGATAGTCATCAAAAAAGGGGAGATTTTGTAAGACCGATTTAGGTCTTACTACCTTAAAGAAGAGGGAAATTATTTTTGAGGCAAATAAGTCCAAGCCTTCCCATAGAAAGGGAGATTATTATTGTCTAAGTAGAAGTTAATTAAGAGGATATTGCACAGAATAGCTATTAAGTCGATAATGACATGTGAAAGCTGAAAGATCCCACTATGTGGTGGCTCAAAAAATGGGACATCTTCTTGATACGACTTCCCCCCTTCCCTCTCAAGGCTTTGGCATGGAACTCACTCTTACCTCCTAAATTCATTTCAGGACTCTAAGCCATTTTGTCTTTTTCGGTTGGGGCTTTTTTTTGTTCCTTTTCTTTGTTTTCCTTTTCTTTTTGAGATGGATGGAGATGAAGTCTTTCTAACCACTCCTACTTTAAATCCAATATGACCGTCTGCCAGAAATAAACTCTCCTCTCTTTTATTAGGAAGACCAAAACCAAATGCAAGCAGTAGCACAGGCTGACATCTTATAATATCTTCTATGCATCGCATAAAACATCATTACTCCCTTGGTACAGAAGTAGAAGGAAACCTCTTTTATTTGGGAGTTGGAAAGAAGAGAAGTATTTCAGCCAGGCCAGAAACAGTGGTTTCTGGGTCCTAGGAAGCAGTGACACAGCACTTCCAAGAGCATGTGCCAAGTGTCAGGTAGCAAGCACTGCTGCTGGACCCTGGGCTGCTGGTGTTGGTGGGCGGAGTGGGGGGAGTAGGGTGGAGGAGTTGGGGGGGAAGCCTGCAGAGGGACAGAACAGTGGGAATACCAGACACTGCCTCTTAAACCAGCTAACACTCCTCAGTGAGACTGAGAGGCTGCATGCTTTGTGGAAATAGCCAAAAATATAGCATGAGGTTAGGTCCTGAATACTGGCTGCCTGCCAGTGGCAAGGAGAGAATCCAGGGTCTCGTATATATAAGACCAGACAACAGCCTTTGCAGCCCGGGGCCTGACATGCCCGCCTGCCCAGGATTCTGGCTTAGCCCTGCCTTGTAGAAAGAGCTCAACTTTTTAATACTGTTTGTCCTCTTGCCTGAATAACCAAGAAATAAAAAGGTGTGTCTGTTTTTTTTTCCCCCTAGTTGGTCGATTTGGGTTACAGTTGCAGTTTGCACTGTGCCTCTAAATTTTATGTGGAAGAAAAAGCAATATTTCAAACCACAAGTTCAGCTGCCAAGAGACGGTTTGCTCTGGCTGTTGTTCTTGACCAGATGAGGCAGGTTAAACCCTTGTCAGCCATCCGTTGATTTGTTAACACTACCCATGTCCCAGGTAGCAGCCTCAGATAGGTCCCAAAATAGACCAGGCACACATGGCTGATAAGATGCCAGTGGGCAGAAGGTAATGTTACACCATCTATGACATAACTTCTAGAATAATCGCTGTTGCCCTTTGCTCCAGAATCTAGTTTCAGTGCATTAAAAAGTGAAAAAGTCTTCAAGTAGTTGAGGGTTTAGTGTGTATCTACTCTCCTTGAAATTGATTAAAACTCCATGCAGCTTTGGAAGCTTATAATAGACAGCTCACAGCCTTTTCTTTCTTTTCCTTTTTTGCTTTAGAGGGACAGATCGCCAAATAAACTTTCTGGTGGCCTTTAAGAAGGACAAAATTCTTTGTGAAGCAGTGCCAGCGTTTTACGATGCACAGCACACGTATCAATTGAAAGCTTTTGGCACACACTGGGGCACAACTGAGTTCTGGAGCTCTAAGGCCAAAGAGTGCTGCTAATTTATGCAGCTGCTGCTTTAAAATGTGAACAGGGAGGACACTCATTTAAGCAGCAGGAAGTCAGGGCATTCGGGTAAACTGATTTTTTAGGCTGAGTAATGCAGGTAAAAGAAAGGGAAAGCCCCACCTCAGAAGAAATGTCAGTATCTGCTGACCTGTGTGTCTGATGTCAGGTATCTTGCCCCTCCCCAGGATGACCTGAATCTAAAGGCCTTCTCTCCTGGGAAACTGCCTCTCCAAAGGGAATGTACTCTAATATTTATAGGAGAAACCAGGAAGTGAGCAGTCACAGGCCCTGCTTCCTGGTCAGGCTGCTGACTCACACTGTGATCCTTTAGGCGATTTCCTTCATTTCTCTGTACCTCAGTTTCTAAATTAAATGAAGGATGAAAATGGAATTCCCCTAGAGGCATTGGGAACACCTAATTAATGTTTATGTTTCTTTGAGATAACTGGGATTAAGAGGTCTCATTACTGCAAAGCATCATTACATGGAAGATTACATCTTTATTGTCAACTCCAGGCATACACTGAATAAATAGCTTCAGTCTTTGGGACTATCCACTCATGACATCCCCTTCCCCTCTACTTTTATTCTTTTCCATGTCAATTTCAAGTTACATCATTTACATGAAGTTTTATTTCTAAAAAGGAGAATTTAATTTCTCTTTGCTCACTCTAGATCCTTTTAGCCCATAAGTTTCTGCCACATGGCTGCCTAGATATGAGAGAGAGACAGACAGACAGATAGACAGACAGACAGGTTTCTGAGGGAAGGGATGGGATGCTGCTAACTGCAGTCCTTTCAGACACAACTCACCACATTCTTTAAGGAATTTCGGCTGTCCCTTCGTACTTGATTTTCTTTTTCCTTTTCAAAGTGTTAACTTCATTGTTTGCCTAGGGTGAATACATCACTTCCTCTTGGGGAGAGGGGCCTGCGTTTTGTCTCCTGCTGGGTCTGAAACGTCATGTAATTTGTTGGGTTTTGCTGGATTATGTTGGGGGTTTGTTTGTTTTTCGGTGTTCCCAAATCATCACTGGTCACCAGAACCCTTGCCACTTTACCTCTTGATTAATGATGTGATAGAAATTGGCAGCCCTCAGCATTTAACAAGAGATATGCGTTTATGCCTTTGTGTGTAACTGTTCTCTTGGTTCTGTTGCCTATAAAGGGAGTTTCCTTGCATGGGCAAACCCAACAAACCCACACTGCTGTTATCTTTTCTTCCTGCTGTATAGTCAGGCTGCTCTGATGCTTTGTTCATTATCTGAACTTCATTGAAGAGTGGATCTCCATGCCTCTCCTCCAGAATATGGTGCCAGCTTCAGATCTTTTCCTCTTCAGACTTACCAGCCCTTTCTTGGCTCCTCATAGATTACTTTTTCTCCCCGCTGCCCTTTCAATTCTCGGCCCTCCCTTCCACTCCGACCCATGGTCACTGCGTGCACCCAGGGCCTGGTACCCCCCGGTATACAGTCCGTGGCTCGAACCCAGCAACTTCTGCATGCAAAGCAGACATGCTAACCACTACACTATGGAGCCACCCCTATAGATTACTTTTTCCATTCCTGGAAGCAGCATTTCTCTGCTCTCATCAGTGCATTTTGGTAGATACACTTGGAATTTATTAACTCATTCTACAAGCATTATTGACTTACTGCATGTGCCAGGCACACTAGACACTGCGTGTGTGATAGGAATTGCGAGGCTAAATTCCTGCTCTCTGAGAGCGGTGTTGTGGGCAGGGCAGGAGTGTGGAGGTGCAGGTGGTGATGGGGAGGGTTAGGAAAGACCCACAGACTCATAAATTACAGTGCAAAGAGAAAGATTTCAGAAGGTGCCTGGGATCTAGGACTGATGATATTCATAATATTCACAGCATGAAATTATTATTTATTACAACAACTATTTCCCTCAGCTATTACTATGTGCCAGGCACTATGCTAAGTAATCTTATTGAATCCTCACTCAGCCCTTTGTGCTGTTCTGTTTTCATCTTTATTTTCCTAATTAGGGAATAGAAACTTGGGAAGGCTAAGTAATGAATGTAGGGGCTAATTTCAAACTATGCTGTCCAGGGAAAGAAAAGCTGGCCAGGGCCCTTTTGGATGGGGTCCTACCTGTACCTGTGATAGCACTAGAAATTAAGTCCTGTCTCCCATGTTTCCCTGAAAAGAAAGAATTTATTTTTTGTGTTCTAGGAGGACGTTGGGTGAAGTTGCTGTTCTCCGAAGCACATTGATGTGTTGGGAACTAGGCTCTCTAATATGTTCCTACCTCAGTGTTGTCTTAGTGAGCACTCTGATGAATTTAGGGAAAACTTTGGGCCATTCTGCCAATCCAATCTACTTAGAAAGGGATTTTTTGGAGAGATACCAGGGGCAGAGTAGCTTTCCCTTTATCTATTCATAAAGAAAAAAAATCTTTCTAATGTATGTAAGGCTATCAAAATTATCTTGGAGACCTCAGATGAACATCCCTGAAGCTGATGTGCTAATGTGCTATATTCAAGGGCCATATCATAGTTCTTACTATTTGACTTTTAGTGTAATTTGCTGCTAACTGCCATCTTTTGAATGAATTGTTCTTTTGATTTCCTAATTTTCTTCACATCTCTATGGAATTGCTTTATTTGCCTTTTCACTATTTGTGCTCTCCAAAGATACATTCTCTTGTTTTAGAGTACTCTCATTTTTGGAGATCACTCATTATCAAGGGGTCAATTTTCAGCTTGATGTGAAGGTCTCCCAAGTCTCTATCTCCAGACTGGTTCTTTCTTCTAAGGGGTGGAACATATTCCCAACTAGCTTTTGTGGCTCACAGTTACCTCAGATTCAAAAGGTCTAAAACCGAACTTGTCCTCTTTACAACAAACCCTCTTCACACATTCACTCTGTGAAAGGTTCCACTTGCCCAAGCCAGGGGCCTGGACAGTATCCTTCATTCTTCCCTTTCCCTCCCCTTACAACAGCTATTCCTTCAACAAATTCCATTGTTTTTTATTCTAGAATTACTTGAATCTTTTATTTCTCTCCATCCCATTGCTACCACCTTAGTTCATGCTACCAACATCTGCTGCTGGCTTCCTGCAGTAACTTCCTAACCGGTCTTCCCTGTGTGAATTTGTGCTCCTGCCAATTCATTCTCAGCCAGGTAGCTAGAGTGAATTTTCTAAAATGCAGATTTCTGATGATGTGACTCCCCTACTTAAAACTTTCCAATGGTTGCTACAGCTCTTAGGATAAAATTTCAGTGCTTTAACATGGTTTATAAGACCCTGTGTGATCTGGTCCTAGTTTTTGCTATATTCCTTCAATTCACACTTACGACTCTCCAGTTTAAGATGTTATGAATTGCCTACATAGTCTTTAGCACACGCCAATCTATCTGCCTGGACTATTCTCCCCTCTCCTCGTACGATTTCTCCTGGATTATGGATTGAATTGTGTCCCATCCCCCACCCCCTACCCTCAATTCATAAGTTGAAGTCCTAACCTCCAGTACCTCAGAGTGTGACCTTTTTGGAGATAGGGGCTTTACAGAAATGCTCAAGTTAAAATGAGGTCATCAGGGTGGGCCCTAATCCAATATGATTAGTGTCCTCATGAAAAGGGGAAATTTGGACCTAGATATGCATAGAGAGAAGATGATATGAAGACACATAGGGAGAAGATGGCCATCTATAAGCCAAAAAAAGAGACCTAGAACAGATCCTTCCTTCACAGCCTCAAAAGGAACCAACCTTGCCAACACCTTGATCTTAGACTTCCAGCCTTCAGAACTGTAAGGGAATAAATAGCTGTTGTTTAAGCCACCCAGTCTGTGGGACCTTGTTATGGCAGCCCCAGCAATATAATACACCTGGATATTTCCTGCTTATTTTTTAAATCTAAAACGTAGCTATCATTTAGCTATGGCCTCCTAGACTGGGCTAGATGACCCTCTTCTGTGCTCCCCTGAATCTCTCACTCATTGATATCTCATTCTTTCTATTAGAGCATATGTCGCTATATTAATTGTTTTTTGTCTGTGCTGCCTAACAGAGCTCTATGAGGGCAAGGACAGAACTATTTTACATACCCTTGCACATAGTGTAGGAAAGGTCTGTATGAGGTATATATTGCTGGATAACAAATGACCCACAACTTAGTGGTTTAAGACAATAAACATTTACCATCCTTTGGTTTTTGTGAGTCAAGAATTCAGGAGCAGCTTAGCTGGATGGTTCTCTCATGAGACTGAAGTCAAGATGTTATGCTGTTATCTGAAGGCTTGACCAGGGCTAGAGGCTCTTTTTCCAAGATGGCTCCCTCACATGGCTGTTGGCAGGAGGCTTTAGCTCCTCACTCCTTGTGAGCATCTCCGAATGCCTGTTTGAATATCTTCATGATATGGCAGTTGATTTTTCCCAGAGAGGGTGATTTAAGAGAGAGAATGGAAACTTCTATGTCTCATATGTCCTAATCTCAGGTGGACTATTATTTCAGCCATATTGGTCATGTTCTATTAATTAGAAGTGACTAAATACAGTTACACTTTGAAGGGAAGAGTATCAAAGGATTTGTGGACGTATTTTAAAACCACTACAGGACTTGCTAAAAAATGAAAACATTTTGAATACATGTACTGATATAAGACTCCCCCATTCATTGACTTAGCCAGAAGTTTACTGAGCACCTACTACACAGGACTTCTGGGTAGAAGGTGACTGACAATTCCCCTATGAGAGTAGAAAACATAAAAGAAGAGGTGGCACTGGTGCCTAATCTCTCAAATATGTGTGTAACAAAGACAAAGGGCCACTTTATCCCAGGAGCCCTGTCATTGCTGCCCCCAAATGATCATAATTCCTGGTCTAATTTTACCCATTTCCATTGTTTGTTTCTCTCACATTACCCCTGAGCTTTTAATAACAGCTTTTTCTTGTTTTTATTTTCTAATATATGTTTTGGAACTATTTTCTTAATTATTTGTTCCACATCTCATCAGATCACCAGTTCTGATGTTTTTTTTTTTGTAAGGTGAGGTGTATTATGTTTAGTACAGAGCTTTGCATATATTGGTTGCTGAACAAATGTTAATGGACTGTGTAGGTGCAATCTATCACAAGTGTGTGCACATAATGGTAGCTTTGGTTTACACAGCACGGGTCTGCTGCTGCTGTCATTTTTTGGAGAGGTGAGGAACCATATGGCCCTTCTACCATTCCCATTCCTGTTCCTCTGGCCCCATGAAAAGAGTCAGAACCTTGACTTTATTTTTTTCTAGGTCGCCAACCTCTGACACAGCCTTTTCTATTTTTTAACACTCTTTTGCAAAGATGTCCTCATTTCCTTCCCTTGCAATCCCTAAGACTCACGGAAGTCAAACTTGTGGTTTCTGGAAAATCAGAATGAAAGAGCTAAAAAATGGCAGTAGAGCATTTTTTGGCCAAGCATTTTCAGATCTTCATTCTACTCAATGTCTCAGAGTGAGCTAGTAGCAAGTATCAAAAGTCAGACTTGAGGCTAAGTCAGTCTTCTGACTCCTCTGCAGTGCTCTGCCTTCCTAGTCAACAAGAAGGCAGTAGAGCTCAGTAGTGAAGAATATGGGCTCTCTAGAAAGACTGGGTGCATAGCTTGGTACTGCCACTTGCTAGACACTTTAAGCTTCAGTAGATCATCTGTAAAATGGGAATAATAGTGATACCTCCCTCATAAGATTGTTGTGAGGCCTGAATGAGATAATCCATGCAGAGCTTGGTATTTAAGTACTCAGTAAATATTACCAATTATT
>NW_011888910.1:1357230-1375551 GCF_000151845.1 Pteropus vampyrus
TTAAATCAACGCAAATCGAAAATAATTTTAATTGAGGATAAACTAAATCACAATTCCCTTAGGTGATAATTTGAAATAATGAGATTTATTCAAATGAGGCCCAGAAACCCCTGGGCAACTTTCTCTGCCAGGTGTTTGCCATTGACTGAGGTGGGCTCCAGTGTTCACTCCTGATGCTCTTTCCATGCTTCATTACTTTCCAAAGCATTGGAGCTGTTCTTTTTCCTTTTAATTCTTCCAAAAGGAAATTTTTTCTTAGAAAATCCCCCGTAGCTACTTTATTTTGCAGACATGGAGTCCAACTTTCTACATAACCTGAGTAGCTTAAGCAAGTAGCTTAAATTTCCTTTGATTCTCTTATCCCCATACAGATAACTTAAGACAGAAACTTCAGATAAGGTCCCAGGCAGCAAATGGATTATTTGTGGCATAGACTGAAAAGGAGGAGACACTCGGATGGCTTTATTTAACTCTAATTCCAACCTTATTTACTAAGGAAATTTGGAGATGGAGGGAGGAGGGTGGGGAGAATGTTTTGTTTTCCTGCTTTTAAAGTGCTGAGATGCTCCTTCCCCCTCTCATTCTTCTCCTTTATCCCTTGGCAGTGATTCTTCTTTTGCAATCCAGTGTAGCCTTGCTGCTCACAGTGCCTCCTGATATATGCTGTACATTCCTTTTAAAAGCACTAAGGTGAGGGCTGATGTCCTTGAAAATCCTAATGCACTTCTTAGAAAGGAGTTTTTATTTTGAACGTTCCTTTGAATAACTTTAGTTGTGTTTTCCCAGTTTTTGCCTTCCTTCCATTTTTAAAATTCTGGGTCTAGCTTCCGGAAGTCGGATTTATCTGAATAAATGCACAATGAAAAGTAATGGATTTTTAACTGAGATGCAGCATGATCTAGTGCTTAGAACTTGAGCTGGGAGACCTGGCATGTGGTGCCCAATCAATGTCTGATGTGACTTGGGTATGATGATTTTCACAAACTTCTATGACTTGCCTCTCTTTCTGGAAGATACCAGTCTCAGCAGTTTGCAAGGTATGTTTTCATTTTACACCCCTTAAGATGTTCATTTCTTGATTTTTCTGCTCTGCCCTTGATCATTTACATTTTACTTCTCTGCCCCATATTGCTGCTACAGCTCTTCATTTTTCAGACTTGGGAAGCCAAGGAGCAGGAGGTTTCAAAACTAGGAGACAGCAGTGGAAACTGCTCAGAAAACACTGGCCTAGAAGGCTTATAATTCAGGGTCAAAGTTCCATTTCTTGTCCTTCACTGATAGGCGATATCAAGCATAAGAGAGCTGTTTTCTGTGCACAGGGCAGGAAAAAGGGTATTTTTCAACATTACTATGTGCAAACATGTGGCCTGCCTCAGAAACAAGGCCACATATTGTGTAAACTCATCGATATTGTCTGAAGCATCTTAATCTACATAGAGTATTAGACTGTTTTCTTGAAAGATGTCCCTTTTGCAGAAATACATGATGAGCTTATAGTTCCTGGGTACAGGAGAATGACAAGGAAAATCACGCAAAATGGAATTGGAACACATGGGACGAAAGAGACAGCAATGACATCCTGGCATATCTGAGTCGTCTACATTTTACATCAGAATGGAAAAGCAAAGAAACTATAATGCTTTCAGAATCTTTACTTTTCAATGGTTTTCCTTCTTTGCGTGTATGTTTTTCCCCAGGCAAACTCATCTTCTTCAGGGTGTGTTTACTCGCTAGGTATGCATGAAACGCTTATAAGAAACCCTCCTTAGTGGTGAGGTTAAAAGATCATCAGCCTTAGAACCATATACACCTGAATTAGAACTCTCTCATATGAGCTTTGTGATGTTCAATATATTTGCTGACATCTGGGAGCCTATTTTTTTAAAGGGAATATGTGATTTATTATTTTTAAGATTGGTCTATAAGGCACGTTCCCTAAGTTTTGAAATAGGACTGGCAATATCTTCCTTTTGATATTGTCATTGTGAATTAATGAAAGAACGAATAAAAGTACAGTGGGTGGCATCAATAAATTCTTAACCATTTTAGTCTCCTTTCTTTTTGTGTTTATTGTACCTGGACTGCAGGTGTGCCCCACTGTATATAATAAAAGGTTATGCATGCACCAATTTTTATTTAAGGGTTTGAGAGTAACTCTCTAAGAAACTACTGGTGAATTACTTAGCACAATAAATTTAAATTCATAAAACCAACAACTTCTTTGGTTCGTATTTATTTTATCTACTGTATAGCCAGACTTATGGAGAAACAGACGAAACCAACAGGCTCTGCCATCAAAAGCTCTTGGTCTGTTAGATTTAACTATGTGAAATTGCCATATTAATGAGATAGACACTTTGGACTGTAGGCAGTTTCATATGGCTCTACCTGTTGATAGGCTAGAGGAGGGGGATATTTGTGGCCAAAGATCTGGGAAGGCTTAATAGAGGGGTGGCTACCCAACATGGCAGAAGGCCCTTCAGTAGCCACCCCTCTGAGTATCATGCACCATGTTATAGGGGAACTTGCTATGTTCACAGTTTTCCTTCTGAGCTGCTTGCTTACACCGATATCATGCTTTGCCCTTTACTGCTCTTGACTCTCAGCATTCCAGCCTAGCCCTTGGGACAGGACACAATCATGTGGGCATTGACCTTGGTTTTCTCTCCAGCTGGCTCAGGCTCCTCCTCTCTCTGGACTGTATTGGGAAAACAAGGCTTCTGGTTGGACTTGGCCCCAGAACATCTTCCTCAAGGTCACTCATTTAAGTATATAGGGTTCTGTTTTAGGTGCAGAGGAAAATATTCTCAAAAGGTGATGGTGTGTGTGTGTGTGTGTGTGTGTGTGTGTGTGTGTGTGTGTGTGCACGCGTTGGGGGAGAGGGATTGGGATATGGCCTGTAGTCCAGCTGGGCAGCAGTGTGGAGTCCTGTCCTGGAGTAGGCCTTATGGGATCCCTCTCTGATCTCTTACTCAGCACAGGGTCTATTTGAGAGGTCCCTCCTTCCCAGTGAGACATGCTTTCCCTTGCATTGGGCCTCCTGGATGCTGACTATACTTCCATCGCCTGTTGTCACACTTTCCACTGAGCATCTTCTTCCTCTGAGAGGGACTCCTCCGCTCCCAGCCACTGTAGTGGGCCTGCTGTTCCCAGAGCCTGCTTCATCTCTCCCTGCTACAAGAGTGCCAGCCCGCTGCAGCAATCCTCAGGGGCCCCCCGGGTTACCCCCAAACAGGATACCTGTAATAGCATAGTGGAGATAGGGCAGAGGCAGATTTGTTGTCCATTTGTTTATCTCTTGCCCAGTTTCTGAGCTCTGGGCTGAGTGCTGGGTGGAGGGTGGGAGAGTAGGGGGCTTGTGATGAGGAGGAGTCACTGGCGGAGAAGCTTGGTCTCTGGGCAAATGATCTAGTATAGAGAGCAGAGTGCTAAGAAACAGATACGCACAGGTGAGGGGATATCTGATGGACAGACTCAGAAAAGCGAAGCTTCCATGAGAAGCGGAATCTGGAAGGACTGAGAAGAGAATTTATTTGTTGTTTCACAAAGCAAATATTAACTGGGCTCTATTTTGTGGCAAGCAGTGTACTGGGCACTGGGAGATGCAATGATAAGCAAAATCAGATAAGGTCCTGCCCTTGTGGAATTTAGTGTCTATTGGGGGAGACAGATTATCAGTCAAATAAGCACAAACATAAATGAATACTTAAAAACTGTTGGAAGGATGAGAGAGCATGGGCAGAGATTATGACAGGGGACCTGGCTGGGCTGGGGCCTGAGCAGAGATTGGGATTTGAAGAATGAATCAGAGTTTGGTGTAAAAGGAGTGACAGAGCATTTCAAAGAGGGACAGAGTTGGCGAGGGCTCAGTGCTGGGGGAGAACCATATGTCCAGGGAGCCGTGGCTGGAGCACAGTGTCAGAGGAGGAGAAAGGCCAGGATAAGGATTTGTTTAGGCTTTATCCCAAGAATGATGGGATCCCAAGGTCAAGCTTTAAGCTAGGGTGGCGAGGGGGTGGGGAGGGTGGGGGCGGCGGGGCGGGGCAGGGTGGGCACAGGACTGGTGACAGGATCAGATTTGAATTTTGAAAAGGTCTCTGGCAGCCAGATAGGGGATTACAGAGTGTAAGTTTAGAGGCAGGAAGTCAGTATTTATTTATTTATTTACATATAATTAGATTCTATTGTATGTATTTGCCTTTTTAAAAAAACTTATTATGTCATATTGATCTATCTCATTCAACTTTATGATGTTCAATATTCCAAATATAGATGTACATAGTCTATGCAACCATTCATAGTTTATTTAATGATTTCTAAGTTGTTTCTAATTTTTCATTTTCACAAACTGCTAGCAGGAACATCTTTGAACATGGATGTGGTGGCTGGACTTCTGAGATAGCCCCAAGATTTCCACCCCTGTTGCACCCAACCTTGTGTAGTTCCTCCCCTAGAGTGTGGGTAGAACCTGTGAATAGGTTGGGATATAACTCCTGAGACTAGGTTAATGAGCCTGGATTATCCTGGGTGAGACTGGTTTATACTGGGGATCCCTTAAAAGGGGATCTCTGAAGCGAACAACTTAAAGTGTGGGAGGTGGGGGGTGGGGCTGAAGGAGGGGGTCACATGGCAAGGTCCTGAGAGTGGGCTCTCCTTGTGAGAGTGGCCTGACTGACAACTAACAGGAAATAGGACCTCCCTACACAACTGCAAGGAAATGAATTCCATGAACAGCTTGAGGGAGCTTGGAAGTGGATCTTTCCTGAATTGAACATCCAGATGAAAACGCACTGGGCCGACCTCTTTCTTCACTTGAGTCTTATGACATCCTGGGCAGAGGACTCAGCTAAAACATGCCTAACTCTTGACCCTCAGAAACTGAGATAACAATTTGTGTTGTTTTAAGCTGCTAAATTTGTGGCAATTTATTATGTGGCCTTAGAAAACTAATATCATGACCTTTTGAATACATTTTCTACTGTGTCTCTAGGGTTGACATAGAGCAATGGATTTCCTGGAGTTTGAAGCATACATATTTAAATTTTTAGTAATTATCTTCAAATTATTCCCTCAAAAGATTGTACCAACTTATATTCCCACCAGTGGAGAATAAAAATTTTCCCATACTCTTGCTGATTATTATCGATTTTTTTAAGTTGTGCCAATCTGATGGGTAAAACATCCTTTGTTTTTTTCTCTATATAGTTTTTTTGTCTTTTTCTTCTATTAAAAAAAGGTATAAAATGTCCTGGTACATGCTAAGTGCTTAATAAATTTTAGTGATCATCATCATCATCATCATCATCATCATCATTATGAATTCATAGGAATTAAAAGTGTAAATATTCTATTACTTTTTTATTACAATGGTTGCATATGTTTTATTTCAGCATGATTTTTATGAAGAAAAAAAATCTCATTTTTAAAATGTTGGCAATAAATTGAGCCAATTAAAATTAGTAAATAGATCGACTATATTTTAATAAAAAATTGATAAAGCCAATTGTTTGGGTCGAACAAAACTGCTAGTGAGCTCCCCACTCCCTTCCTTCCATTTTGCTCTCTTTACTCATTTTTTAGTACAATGATATTTATTTCTATTAAATGAGTGAGGATGCCTTGGATCATTTCCCATGTCTGGAAACAATTTTTAAGTAAGAATTATCTGTTTTCTGAAGGATTGAAAAAACTCACCTATAAACCTATCTGCAGTTTATGGTGTTTTGTTTTGTTTTGTATTGTTTTCGAGGGGGAGATGAGGTATATTTTTGTCTGTCTTCTTAATTTCTTATCTAGCCATTAACCTTGTCTGTTTTTCTTTCTTTTCTTGGAGTTGATTTTTGACATTTATATTTTCCCCAAAATTATCCTTTTCATCTAGATTTGCATATGTATTGGAATGAACATTTAAATGAGGTTCTCTGATACTTTTTGAATTTCTGTCAAATGTATAGTTATGACTATTTTGTCATTCCCAACATAATTTGTTGTAAAATATTATTTTATTTATTTGTGAAGAGGTTGTTGTAAATGTGATACAAAATTCAATATGCACACAAGATATACAGTACACACCCCATCAAGTTCCGTTCTCAGAAGCAACAACTGTCATCTGTTTCTTGTGCAACCTCCACCACAATTGATTTTAGAACATTTTCATCTTTTCAGAAAGAAATCTTGTACCCATTAGCTGTCATTCCCCATTTCCTCCCAACGCCCTTCAGCTCTAGGCAACCATTTATCAATCTACCTCCTACTTACAGATTTCCCATTCTGGACATTTCTTATAAAAGATATCATAAATATATAGTCTTTTATGACTAGCTTCTTCAATTAGCATACTGTTTTCAAGGTTCATCCATATTGTGACACATAGCAGTATTTCATTTTTTAAGTTGTCAAATAATATTTCATTATATGGATATACCACTTTTTTATCCATTCATAATTTGATGGATATTTGGTTGATTTCACTCTTTGGCTATTATGAATAATGCTGCTGTGAACATTCTTATACAACATTTTGAGTGAATATGTTTTCATTTCTCTAGAATGGAATTGCTGGGTCATGTGGTAACTTCATGTTTAACATTTTGTGGAACTGCTAAACTGTTTACCACAGTGGGTGCACCATTATATATTCCTACCTACCAATGTTTAAGGGTCTCAGTTTCTTCACATTCCTTCCCAACACTTGTAATTTTCCATTTTTTCCATATGGCTATCCTTGTGGGTACGAAGTGATATATTATAGTGACTTTGATTTGCATTTCCCTAATGAGTAATGTTGTTGAACATTAGCCATTTGTATATCTTCTTTGTAAAAATGCATTTTCACATCTTTTGCCCACTTTTCCATTGGGCTCTTTGTCTTTTCATTGTTGCATTAAGCTTCACAGCCATATTATCCCCAACTATTTAGACCAGTGCTGTGCAATTGAAATACAGTGCTAACCACAAATGCAAGCTGCATATATAATTTAAAATTATTTTGTAGCCACAGTCACATTAGAAATAAACAAGAAGAAACAAATAAAATTAATTTTAATGGTATGTTTTATTTAACAGTATATTTTACTTAACCCAACATATCCAGAGTAGTATCATTTCATGTGTTCACTTTATACAAAAATTATTTGCATTCTTTTTTTCATATAAGTCTTTTAAAAGCATATTTTACAGCACATCTCAATTCAGACTAGTCACATTACAAGGGTTCCATAGCCTCACGTGGCTATTGTCTATCATGTTGAATAGCACATGTTTAGATTCTACGATGAGGTTTATAATAGTAAAACTATTGTTTTGCTTGCTGCCGTTTCTCATATTCCACATTTTCATCTCTGTTGGTTTCATCTTTTGGGATAGAAATTTGAGAAAATTCAACTATAGTGGCCTCTTTTTACTCTGAGCAGCATGAGGCCAGTTTGGAGATGGTGTTTGGGATTCACGGGGAGCAGCTAGAGATAATGAAGAAATATCATAGACTAGATAATAAAGAAGTATTGTGTGGCACTTGTAATAGTACAGAATAATAGCTATAATTGGGATAGTGGCTGTGGAAAAGGAAATGAAGGGACATATTTCAAAGACATTGAGGAAAAACACAGAAGGGGCTTAACTGAGCAATTGGGTGTTAAGAATTAGGGAGAGGGGAGAGTTGAGAATGACTGGGGACTCTAGTCTGGGTAAATGGGAGCTGCACACTCAAGGAGAACTTCAGAAGAAGGAAATGGTTTGGCGAAGGTGGTGGGCAGTTTGATCCCATTGAATCTGAGAGGCTGATATGACATCAAATGGAGAAGCAAGTTTGGAAATGTGGGTGTGGCGCTTAGTGGGGAGAATGGAACCACAGAGAAGTAATAGCTGCCGAGGAGGGGTGGAGTGAGAAGATGAAGAGGATGCAGGAAAACAATGAAAAGGAGCAGCCAGGAAGAAGAGAGAAAATCTAAGTGACCTAGGGTTTGAAGAAGGAAGCAAGTGATCAATGTGAGATGCAGTAGGAAAGTAAATAACAATAATAAGATAATGATAATAATCACCTTGGGGCTTATTACTCCTTGACTTCATCCACTGAACTCTGGAGAATGAGAAAACTATAGTTTTTCATGTGTAGGTATGTGACGACTACTAATACATTTAATAACTCTGAAAGATAGGGTATATTTTTGGGTCTTTGAAGGTAGAATTTAATCCAAATGCTAGCTCCTTGCTGTTTGGGAAATCCAGGACCTTAACACCCCCCCACCAATCCAAAACCCACTGGGTAAACTTAGTAGATCCTGAGTATGTCAGTTCTGCTTCAAGACCTCCAGAACCTGCTTGGAACCTTCAAGGTAACTGTCCGGTGTGGTACGTGAGAACCTTGGTGGTCTGGCCCTGGCCTCTCCAGCCTCACCTCTTGCCATCCACCTGGTTCTCTGCACCTGGCCTCACACACACCCCTTGGAATGGGCTACACTTCCAAGGGCCTTTGCACATGCTGCTTCTTTCAAGCATTCTCTTTCCTCCCCACTCCCTCGCATGACCAAACAGCTCGGGAGATCGCTTTAAACACAAATCCAATTATGTCACTTTCTGGCTTAAAACCCTTTAACAACTTCCTAGGGTACATACAATAAAATCTAAACTTGTAACCTTAATCCATAAAGCCTTGTGTGATCTGATCTTGCTTAACTCCCTGACCTCAGACCCTTCACACTGCTCCTTGCCCTCTAAATTTTAGCCACACTGGTCCTTTTTAATTCCTACTCCAATAACACACCAAGCTTGATCTTGCAGGCCATTTTCTCTGCTCAAAAACTCCCTCCTTCCATCTGATCATTAGAGTCTCAGCTTAAATACCTCCTCCTCAGGCCTCGTTGGCCATGTGGTCACTCTATCATATTCTTTTGTGCATTGGTGAGTCTCTTCTTCCTGAAATGTTTCTAGCAAGGAGAATCTTGAGTATTGGGTCCATGGCTCCATCTCAGCACTCAGAGCAGGTCTGGGTACATGATAAGCACTTGATACAGGTTGAATGGATGTAGATGCTATAGGGTCACCTCCTCCAGGCAGTCTTTCCCTGACTCCTGCTCTACCTCAGTCTAGTTTAGGTTCTGCTCTGATGTGCTCACATGGAATCTAGGCTTCTCTTGGTTTGAGAACTTCTACACTAGTTTGTAACTGCCTTCCTATCTGCCTAGTGAGCCTGGAGGCCCAGGAAAACTCATCTTGTTATTCCTAGTGTGTAGCAGAGCTCATTGCCAGCACAGACCTACAACCAATGTCCATTGGATGAATGAAGAAGGGGTAAGAATAACTCTAAGAGAGGAGTCCCTTCTTCCTGTGACTCCTGGAAAAACATTCAGGTCCCTGTGGCTCCCTCCTGCCAAAGCAGGAGGCAGTCATTCTTCCAAAGTGGAGGCCCTGCCTTCACCTCTGGGTATGTCATTTCCTGGTGTGTCTGTTCCAGACAAATGCCAGCAAATCTTTCTGGGAGAGCCAGGTAGTTGGAGTGTGCCTGGGAGGACAGTACAAAAAATACAGACTGCCCTGGAGGGTTGTCCTGTTGGGAAGAGGGGAATGTCCAGAAACTGGCCTGGCTGATTTTTATCAACCTGTTTTTCAGTGAAATTGTATGGTGTGAAATGTAACAAAACAATTGCTTAACAATCACTGTCTGCAAAACCATTTTAGACAAAAGCAGTTTTTATTCAACTTGATTTTGGTGAAACAATAAAAGCTTTAAAAATCACATACCTGGATTTAAGTGTCAAACATTGTTTAAGAATTAATAACACTAAAATTTAACTTTCCATTTGCTTTAAAAGAATGCCACCCTTAGGTATTAACCCCATTATCTTTTTACAGGTATGGTGCTAAGGATGAAGGGTGAAATTAATTAAATAATGTGGGGTGGGAGATACTGGGTTTTTCTCGCTTTAGGGAAATACAATAAAGCAGAGCACATGGAAATGGGAAATTAAGCAATGTAAATCCAATGAAAATGTCCTTTTGGTTTTTTTCATTCTATTCTACTGGTCCATTTATTCTCATTTCTTGACCCTCTTGATCTTTTCTCCCCACCCCTCCTCCATCAATTCTTACCTCTAACTCCTCAAAAAAAAATTGATTCCAAGTCATACTTCCTTGTTCAAAATTAGAGCCGCAGGCATTGTCTCAGAGGGCTGGAATTCTCCCTGTGACAAAAGCAAAGGGAAGAAGTTTGTGGTAGATTGAGAGAGAAAGTTATGAAATAATTCTTATTTACCTAGTATTATACTCAGGCACACAACTGTCCACTGACAAACTGACTCCAACATTGGCAAGGCCCTCCCACTGTGACACCTACGGAAGTGCCAGGCGGAACAGGGTGTCCCAGAACTCAGGGAGATGTCTGCTGGTCTCATGTGCTGTGACTCCACATGAAGGTCCTTCCTTGGTCGAATGACTTTTCAATGAATTACCAGAAGTGTAGGCAGCAAAGTAGCTTCATTGTGATTATTTTTACATTACAAAGCACTTCCAATATTGTCACTACCTCTCTTTTATGTTTATTTGTTTTTGAGAAACTTGTATTTCTGTTGTGTTTTGGGCAGATTGGGATGGGATGAAGGTTCTTAAGAGCCCTAACCCTCACCCCTGGCAAAGTCTGCTTTTACCTGGTCAACTTTTTTTTACTACATCTTTGCTCTTGACTTTTACTGTTCCAAGCTTTTGCTGTAATGGATGTCCTCAGTGCCTTTTGCCAGTATTCAGCCTGGCTGGTCAGATGGGCACATGGATGACCTGAGTCCAGGACCCTTTAGTGACACCTGTGGAATCTTCTTCCAGTGTAGAGTCTGTACCATGCACCCGAAAATCCCAATTTAATTTTATGACTTTTATATTTGCTCCCATGCCAAAAAGGAGTCACAATGTGTCCAAATGTTTTTATGCAGTTTATAATACTGCTAAGCTATGGGGATTTTGTACCCATTTCTTTTCATCCTGAGGCAAAGCTTCCACTTATATTTTTGTAAGGGTTCTTCATGAAGATGGGCCTGAATTTCCTAATTCTGTCTCTTCTGCATAGTCTTTCTTCACCTTTCCTCTTTTGTTCCCTCTTCCTTCCTGTGGCTCGGCTGTTACCAGGACTTCTTGGACAGATTCCACCCGTCTGATCATTGCTAGGTACTTTTCCCAGCAGCCTGCTTCTTGCCTTTTCTGAGTGGGTGGCCTTTGGGAAACTTAGGTTGACTTTAGAGCCTCTGTTGTTCTGATCACAACTGTAGATGAAACTCTAAGTAAGGTATGAAAGATGGAGGTTTTTGAAATCCAAAATCTCCTTTGAATTCTCTATAAAGTGCTACATGGGTGACAAAGACAGATAGGCTTTTCTTAGAGAGTCCAGAGCCTAGTAGGGGATAAAAGAAGTAAAGCAAGGATGATAACCAAAGAAAGGTGGGCTAGAGGCTATTTAGGGAGATACAAGTAACTTACTTTCTCATCCAGATGTTCCTTTCCTTTATGTGCTCACTATAGTAAATAATTTCAGGGAAGGAAAAGGAACCAGGAGGAAAATTGTACCATTATCTTCTCCACCCAATGTGTTTGTCTCATTCATGCCTTCCAAACCTGCCCAGGCCCTGACTTCCCCATTTTTGTACCTGCATCATCTTCTCCCTGTTGTGGGTCACGTGGCAGTCCTTGCTGCCCTCACTCCCCCAGAGTCTGCTGGGGCATGTCCAATAGATTCTCACATCTGTCTTCTTCTTTCCTCACTTTCCTGCTTTATTACTCAATAGTTCCCTTCCCTAGCTTCCAGTGGTCTGTACTCTACTCTGTCTCATCCTGGGCTCTTTAAATATGGCTGACCAGCCCACACATCATATCCTTGCTTGAGTGTTTGTGCTCTGTCTCTCTTTTTGTTTCCTTGGCTCTGTACTTTAACTTGGTCTACACTATCCCCTTCAAGCCTTCTTAGGTATGGTACTTTATTTTGCTTGCTACCTTTATTTGGATATCTGTTCCCTGGCATGCTTTCTGGTCTGGCCAGAGCCGATCCCTTCGGGAACAGTATTTTGAAGAGATAGGCAGTTCCTTTGTTTTTATGTGACTTTTACTCAAATGAATGGGGTTAGATTGAGAGAACAGGTTGAAAGGACAAGTTCTCTGGGGGTACTATAGAGACCAAACCCCCTCTCACATTTCTGCTAAAAAGCTTATAGGGAACCTATGGAAGATCTAGGATCTAAGCTGTATCTATTAAAAAACAAAACAAAACAAAACACACTACTGTAGTTGTAGAACAGTGAATAACAGGAGATGTGTAAATACTTAGAAAAGGTGCTAGAAGAATATGGTATAGCAAACTAATAAAAGGAGAATATTCTGTGTTTCCTTCTATAGTCTTTCATAATAAAAATGTACTAATATAATGTGTTTTGCATATATAATTTTTTAATGGAAAAATAAAACCCAGCCTACCAGTGCTGGAGAGAACAACTTTATTGGCATCTCTAACGTGGTCCTTGGTGGTGATCAACACCATGATAGGATCCAAGGAAGGACTGACTGTACCCTGGGTTCTGTCAGTGAGCGGTTAGCTGAAAACAATCCACTATGCTCCTTTAGGCTATACGAGACAGAGGATAAGACCTCTGGGAAGGATTTTAATAGGTAATGTGAGCTTGGCCTACTGGGAAATGTGAGGGAATAAAACAGATGTTGACTCAATTAACTTGCCAGTGAAGCAAACCAAACATCACCATAGTGAGAATTGGATTAATGTTACTATTTTATTTTTATTGTTTAGGTGAATTTAGTGTGAACTCACTTTTTTGGTGTTGACTTTATCAGTTACTTTACACATCATGATAGCAGGCCCCTGGAAATATTGTGTTTGAGATTGTCGTAAGAGCATGCTAGATTCCTAGTTCATAAACTGTATAGGTAATGTGTATGAACTTCCCTAATTACTAATATCTGGTTCTGTTTTAATCACTCAATTTCCATAACCTCTGGACTTCCCTGCAGACGTAACAGTAAATGTCATGTCCTATTGTCTGGTTAGTTGTTATTTTAACAAATAGAAGGGTTTCTGTTTTTGCTGGCTTTGATTTTTAGGTTTGAAAAAAATCTCTCTACATCTTTTGTGTTTATTGTCAAATATATTTGTACGTGTATGCTTTCCTCGGGCTACCATAATTCCCTTTTCAAATTGCATTGTTCTTACACAGGAATAGTGAAACCACTCCCCAATGTTGGAATTAGAGGTAGAAATGACACTCTCCGTAAGACTCCGTAATAATCTTACTATTAAGGAGCCAATATACTTACCATGTTTATAGTAAGCACTTTCTGACCTGAGGAATGTTCAGATGCTTGTGCTAATGAGCTGTGTTATAATGATGTTCTCCTGGTCTTCAAATACTACCTTTTACAGACAGAGCTACCTCAACTCCATCATTGAAGCACAAACGGCAGCTGGGGGGATTGAAACCTGTTGAAGCAAAAAGATTTCCTCAGTTGGTGATACATTTCGTCACTTTTCATTTTTGCTAAAAGGAAAAAAAAAGTCTTTCCTTATATGGTTGAGGAAACCTAGCAAAATATTTCATTAACAACTAGAATTGAGTCATGGCCCTAAATCATTTATAGAAAACCTACGCTTTGTCATGAAGCACAATATACAGTAGCAAGCAAGCCAGAGAGAAAATAGTAACATTACCTGAGTTGGTTGTTAGCCTCTTCTAACTTCACTTTTCTGTGTCTTAAGACTCTCAACACTGATATTAACTACTCCTGGATAGTTGGAGCTCCTCAAGAGATGATTGTCTCCTTGTGAAGTATCTATGCTTAAAATTCTTTGTGACACCACCTCCTGTCCTCCCGTTGAGCCCCCTGTTCAGTCTCTATTTCCTAAGAACTTCACTCCAAGCTTATTGTTCTGTGGCAAACCAGTCTTTCAAGATAAGGTGTGTGGTTCAGTAATGACTTTCCCTCAGAGCTATTTTTATTTTACTAGGAGATTCCTGGTAAAAGTACCAGTGCTTTCATCTAAGTAAATAAATCTCTGGTGTTGGGAATTTGAGGTATGTAGCATGACAAGTTCGGTAGATCTTTTTGCCTAGGAGAGAAGTTCCCCTCCTCTGAAAATGTAGGAACTAAACATTTTACAAACTATCCTAGTTAAGTCGCTTCATGTCCATTTCCTCATTTACAAATAAATATTGATGATGATTTCATAATTGTTTTTTGCTCTACCATTTTCTGATTCCATGAAATGAGTGATTTGCTGGCACTAGTGAAATAGAGGTTACCTATTTAATGTGGCTCACTAATTCTTAAAATCGCATTGAATATTCGTACATCCATGTTCATCATAGCAGCACTATTCACAATAGCCAACAGGTGGAAGCAACCCAAGAATCCATTGGTGGATAAAGGCATAAGTAAAAAGTGGTATATACAAATGATGAAATATGATTCAGGCTTAAAAAGGAAGGAAATTCTGACACATGCTACAACATGGATGAAACTTGAGGACATTATATGCTAAGTTAAATAAGGCAGACACAAAAGGAAAAATATCGTATGATTCCATTTATATGAGGTTCCTCGGTAGGCAAATTCATAGAGCTAGAAAGTAGAGTGGTGGTTGCAAGAGGCTGGAGGATGAGGGATAGGGAGTTAGTGTCTAGTGAGCACGGGGTTTCAGTTTTGCAAGAGAAAAATATTCTGGAGATGGATGGTGGTGACGGTTGCACAACAATGTGAATGTACTTAATCCATTGAACTGTACACTTAAAAACAATTAAAATGGTAAATTTATGTTATGTGTATTTTACCAAAATAGAAAGTTTTAAAGAAAGAAAATCTATAGTAAGTATGTGTTTTACTCTGATACTCAGGGAAAAAATAAAATTAAGGAAAAACTAAATTAAAATTATGGTTTTGACTAAATCATCTCCCTTCCAGATTTAGCCTTCTATGCCTTAATACCATGTTCGACGTTCAGCTTCAACATAAACATGAGTGCCCCAAGGCTGAGCTAAAGAGAGATCTTCAGACTCAAAACTCAGGTACATGGAGAAGCTGTTATTTAAGTAAAAATAATTAAGCTTAGTTATTTCCTTTTAATAACCTTGCTTTATGTTTTATACTAAGTATTAACCCTCCCCCGATAAGAGAGAGAGAGCACAACTGAGAGAGGAGAAAAAGAAAGAAAATTCCAAATTTAAACTCAGTGCTTTGACGGTTAAAGATATATTTGTCTTTAAATTTTTTTTTTCATAATCATGAGGAAGAAATTAAAGATAGTGTCACATTACTTGTGAATATCCTATATTATGTCACATTTCCCCCATTTAGATAAGTGATAATATTTGGCAAAATGTGCTACACCTTCCTATTCAATGATCTTCAAAACCAAGATGTGGCAGAGTCATGACTGTCTTCATACCCCTGCCTTTTAAACTCACTATGGCTAGAGAAACTGCTGTGTAAAAACCAACTAAAGAGTTATGGTAATGTGATTCAACTACTTTTAGCAGGTATAAACAAATAGGGTAAAATAAAATGGCTACAAATTGAAATATGATGTACTTGTGTTCACGTATTGATCAATTATTATCAAGTACTCACTCTAAGATCAATGCAAACTTTTTATTGTGGCAAAATACACCTAACATTTTAAACATTTTTTAGTGTACAGTTCACTGGCACTGAGTACATTCACATTGTTGTGCAACCGTCACCACCATCCGTCTCCAGAATATTTTTCTCTTGCAAAACTGAAACTCTGTGCTCACTAGACACTAACTCCCTATCTCCCGCCCTCCAGCCTCTTGCAACCACCATTCTACTTACCAGCTCTATGAATTTGCCTACCGAGGAACCTCATATAAGTGGAATCAAACAATATTTTTCCTTTCGTGTCTGCCTTATTTAACTTAGCATATAATGTCCTCAAATTTCATCCATGTTGTAGCATGTGTCAGAATTTCCTTCCTTTTTAAGGCCGCATCACATTCCATTGTATGTATATATCACATTTTGTATATCCATTCATCTGTAGATGGATATTTGAGTTGTTTCTCACCAAAGATAATTTTGGAAAATACAGCTACACATAACGAAAAAGAGAAAAACAAAGCTCTGTTATCCTGTTGTTGAGAGGCAATCATTGTGAACATTTTGGCATGTTTCCTTTTAGTGGTGATCCTTGACATTTATGACTGACTCTTCTCAATCGTAAAGGGTGACATCTTTATGCATGTCTTTTTGTCTGGATTTCTGGTAATGTTTCTTAGAAAGGGAATCAATTGGCCAATGGGAATAAGCATTTTAAAAATATTTGATGGATAACGCCAAAGTGCCTTCCAGAAATAACTGTAATTTTAACACTAGAAAACTGAGTAGCAGAGAGGCTTCATTTGTTTCTTAGTGACTCTTTTTATGAAAAAATACTCTGATAAAAGACGAATTTACACATTCAACTGAGTAATTTCACATGTGCGGGCTATTGGTACCATGCAAATAAAATATCTGGATACTTGATTAACTTCTTTCCCCTTATGATCTATCAGAGATTAGCACATGAACGTTCCTCTTTATGCAGGGATAGAATTATTGCTTCTGCGTGCAGATTTGGTTGGGATCTGGCATCAGGGACTGGAAGAGGCTCAGGAATTTCTGCTGATTTACATGAGGCGATGACAGCGAGAGGGACGGTGTGAGGTCTGGTACATCACTCGGACTACGTCTCGACTCACCTGATGCCCTGAGAGTGGAGCCGAAATGGAGTGTCTTCCTCTTGGGTGACTGGTGTGTGGGGGAGGCTGGGCACTCAGCTCCACCCTCTAGAGCTCTCCATGTGGTGTTACGAACAAGCCCAGCAAAGGTCCTGGTCCTGGTGAATCTTTGTTAACAATGGGCAACCACGTTGAGATGCTAGACTGCCCAAACTAGCCAGTTTCTTTCCAAAGGCCACATGGTTGTCTACAGAGCACCTCACGTAGCATTGAAAGTCCAGCCCTGCCATTTATTAACTTGGTGACCTTGGGGATGTTTATCACTTCTTTGAGCTTTGGTTTCCTTCTTGGTTTCCTCAGTGAGAATCAACCCAGACTGCTCTTTTAAAGGAACTTGGAAACCAGAAAAGGTCTAAATAAATATCTTGTGTTATTATGAGTCCAGGAGCAATTATTTAGTGATACAAAGATGGTGGTGTTTATCAACTTTGAAAACAACTAGTTCTCTCAAATCTTATTATCATTGTAACAGTATCACTTCAAAAACAGTACAGCATTTCTTACATTATTGCTTGATGCATCTAATTTACTATTATTTTACATTTGCACAGCTCTGTTACATGTTGTCTCATGTAATCTCTACAGCAACAGGAGATAGGTACTGCCATTTTTAATACAGAGGAACACACTGTCCCATGAGGCTTAGTGATTTATCCCAAATCACACAGGAGCAGAACTGGAGCTGAATGCTGGACTCCTGCATCCAAGGCCATCATATCTCTACCAAATCCCTGGAACCTGAACATCCTTGGATAGGAAGATTCCATGGATATTTTTGCTTTGTGTGAGCTTGGGTAAGTTACTGCAAATTGAGGACCTAGCAGGCTGGAGTTCAAGGGTTATGAAGATTCTTTCCAGATTTAGATTCTGTAGTTCAGGCAGTGTTTACTCTACAGGCTCTGCTCTTGCCCCAAGTTTACGTGGCCTTGCATCCCCCCTCTGTAGGGAGTAATGCAAGGACAAGAACTGAGTCCTGAACACCTTCTGTTAGAGCTCTCCTCCACCCGCAACCAGTGAAAGCTAGTTCTTACTGTAGTGCCCAGAATAATATGCTTCTCCTCTGTTGTTAATTTTGAAGGCAAGACACTTATTATTTATTAGTCATTCTGAGTCAGTCTATTTAGAGCCGTTATTGCCTATTTTGTAAACATACTTTAGCGATATGTACATATTGTGGTGTTTGACCCTGTAAATAAGAATTTATTATTATCCTCAAATGCTCACACTGCCATATAAAAAAGTGACATTAATACCTTACATGTTTCCTCACTGTGGTTAATGTTAACTAGTAATCTGTGTTAACCATTTTCAGACTGTTCTCATGGTGAGGAAGAAAAAGGACTTCTTATGCTATTTGTGAATGGAAAATGGCAGACAGTCAGAGGAAAGGTAAATGGTTAAGGTTTTAGTGCTTTTTCCATTTTCAGATGTGAGGAACCCCTGTGGAGCTACTTGCTGGGCACAGGCGTGGGAGTAACCAAACTTTGGTGTGCTGGATCTGATTTTATGCAAACCTATAATAATGCCCAAACTTGGTTTCAGC
>NW_011888910.1:1376356-1376855 GCF_000151845.1 Pteropus vampyrus
TACCTCATGATGTGACCTTATTTGGAATTGGGTCAGTGCAGATGTAATTAGTTAAGGTGAGGTCATACTGGATTAGGGTGAGCCCCTACTCCAATATTAATGGTATCCTTATTAAAAGAGAAATCTGGACAGACACATACACAGGGAGAACATCACGTGAAGATGAAGGCAGAGGTCAGGGTGATTATTTCTACACGTCAAAGATATTTCTACTATAGCAACCATTGGAAGCTAAAAGAAGCCTGAAACAGTCTCCCTCACAGTTCTCAGAAGGAAACAATCCTGCCGACACCTCAGTTTCGGACTTCTGCTCTCCAGTACTGTGAAATAATACACTTTTGTTGTTTGAGCCACCTCGTTTGTGGTGCTCTGTTATGGTAGCCCTGGAAAAGTCATTCATTCCTCAGTGCTCTCATTGGATGAGCACCTCACTGGTTGTCTGCTGTATGGTCTTCATCGGCTTCTTCTCTCACCCACGTATTTCATGCTCTCTATAGTC
>NW_011888910.1:1376905-1379387 GCF_000151845.1 Pteropus vampyrus
TTCTTTTTTCTTTGTTCTTTTTGTACCGAAAAGAGCATGGTAATAGGGCAGAAAAGTTAAGGAAAAAGTAAGTACCCCATTTAATTTTAAGACTTTTTATGTTTTTTGACAAAAAAATGAAATATTTTCTAAAGCAATTTATTTGGCAATTTTTTTTAGGGATTTTACTGGCATTCTACTGTTTAAGCTACTCACCTGGGTCATTTAACCCTCAAGTTAGTCTCAGGGTTTATGTTTCCTGTGAGATTAGTGTCAAATTTTATGTAACAGAGAATGTGCTTCTTTTCTTTGGCCTGAATATTGCCCATACATCCTACCATGTCAGAAGGGTTGCTAGGATCATTGATTCTGCGGAGCTGTTGCTAAAAGTTTCCACTACTCATTGCGGGTCTTTCTGAAGTCCACTCTTCTAGAATGTCTTTGGCCTGACCTGATCACTCAGAAGCCATGTCACAGAGAGAGTCGAGCTGTCTCTTCTGCAGTCAGGTCCTCACAGGGGTGGACTAGCATGTGTCCATCAACCCTTAAGGGCTATCCTTGGCTTTGTAGAGCTCGAAACTTAATTATATCACTTATTCAGACTGTTCCATGACAGTGAAACTCTTAAAAGATCGATATGTAAGCCTGCATGTCAAGAGGTGTGTATCTTTCTGGGAATTGGGGTACCTATGCTCCTAGCCCATGCTGCTTAGTGCAGGCGGGGTCAGAACAAAGCTGGTGTCCCTAAAAAAGTCTCCTGATCACTGCTGCCCTGCTAAGTTTATATAGTTCAATCTAATAGGTTGTTAAACCTTCTATTTTAGTTTAATAACGGATGAGCAAAAAGTTTGGAAAGTAGATGTTCCTTATACCCATTACCCAGCTTCCCCTACCAGTGGTATCTTCCATAATACGGTTCACTATCGAAACCAGGAAATTGATATTGGTACCATACGATTGACTAGTTTTCAGGCCATACTTGGTTGTACCACATTTTCATTTGTTATAGTTTCACCGAGTGAAAAATAAAGTTCTGCGAGTGGTTTCCTCTGCCCTGTTTGGTGATTTTCTCCACCTTTAGCTCTCTCCTTTAATCCAGCCTCCATGATACAGATGAGGTTGTCTTCCCTGAATTCCCTGCCTCCTTGTCATTCCATTTTTCCAAAGTGATTCCATCCTTTTCCACCAGGGTCTACACAGGTATGAACTCCTGGACCCTCTTTAGTGGGCCAGCTTCTCTGCCTTCTTCTCCACCCTGTTCACCCTCTCAGGGCCAGCTATGTGTACCAGCAATCTGTGATCTCCTCAACCTGCCATACTTATCATTTAGCATTTCTCATTTGTCAGACCTGTGTCTCTCCTAAATTGTTAATTCAGAACACATTTTTTCAATCTTTATGGACTTTTTGTTTTCTCATGGGTAAAGGGAGAGGACTAGATCACCTATAGGCTATATGGTCTAGAGCAGGGGTAGGCAAATTTTTTTCTGTAAAGAGCCAGGTAGTAAATATTTTAGACTTTGGAGACCAAATGATTTCTGTTACAACTACTTGACTCTGCCCTTATAGTGCAAAAGTAGCCTTAGACAATATGTAAATAAATAGGTTTGGTTATGTTCCAGTAAAACTTTATTTATGGACACTGAAATCTGAATTTCACATCATTTTACATGTCCCCAAATATTCTTATTTTTTTAAAAAACTTTAAAAATATAAAAACCATTTGATTCACAGGTAGTATAAAACAAAAGGCGGTGATCTGGATTTGGTTCATGGACTATAGTTTGCCAACCCTTGGTCTAGTGGAGAGACTGAACTTGGGAGCCAGACAGATAAGGATTTGAGTCACTTTTCTCACTTGCTAGCTGTGTAGCCGGGACAGATTACACAACAGTCTTAAGCTTGAAGACTTGCAGAGTTGCTGTGAAAATTAAAGATACCTTACGCAAAGTTTTTGTAATGCAGAGGGCACTCAATATGTATTAGTTTCTTTTTCTTTCCCTTGAGGATCTTTCCAAAAGTGGAATCCAGTTACCCAGAGCACAAAGTCCCTTTCTGTCATGAAGCCTTTTGGGCTGGCTTCAGCATACTCTTAGCCCTAACTGAAAATGTGCATGTGTGTGCAGAGAGTTTTATTGTATACATCTGGGTTCCATACCTCTCCATGACAACAGGGAGAAATTACCTCTCACCATGTCCACCTATAAGAGATCCTGAATTTTAGATTGTATGTGAAATGCCTCGATTTAGCAAATCCTTAACCTTTAGAATTTTATAGCACTTTATGGTGGTGGTGTTTTTTTTTTAATCAGGAAGTTTTAATGAAATTTTAAAAATCAATATGTTTTATACAGTCTGTAAAAGAGACACTTCAATAACTCAAAAACCCTGCTATCTCCCAGTGCGCTGACATAAAAGTTTGGGGTTACATTCCCTGGATGAGGAATCTTTCCAGACATCCTCTGAACTTACTCGCTTCCCTGTCCAGCCAGGTTTCATGCTTG
>NW_011888910.1:1380872-1388000 GCF_000151845.1 Pteropus vampyrus
GAGTGGTTTCCTCTGCCCTGTTTGGTGATTTTCTCCACCTTTAGCTCTCTCCTTTAATCCAGCCTCCATGATACAGATGAGGTTGTCTTCCCTGAATTCCCTGCCTCCTTGTCATTCCATTTTTCCAAAGTGATTCCATCCTTTTCCACCAGGGTCTACACAGGTATGAACTCCTGGACCCTCTTTAGTGGGCCATCTTCTCTGCCTTCTTCTCCACCCTGTTCACCCTCTCAGGGCCAGCTATGTGTACCAGCAATCTGTGATCTCCTCAACCTGCCATATTTATCATTTAGCATTTCTCATTTGTCAGACCTGTGTCTCTCCTAAATTGTTAATTCAGAACACATTTTTTCAATCTTTATGGACTTTTTGTTTTCTCATGGGTAAAGGGAGAGGACTAGATCACCTATAGGCTATATGGTCTAGAGCAGGGGTAGGCAAATTTTTTTCTGTAAAGAGCCAGGTAGTAAATATTTTAGACTTTGGAGACCAAATGCAAAAGTAGCCTTAGACAATATGTAAATAAATAGGTTTGGTTATGTTCCAGTAAAACTTTATTTATGGACACTGAAATCTGAATTTCACATCATTTTACATGTCCCCAAATATTCTTATTTTTTTAAAAAACTTTAAAAATATAAAAACCATTTGATTCACAGGTAGTATAAAACAAAAGGCGGTGATCTGGATTTGGTTCATGGACTATAGTTTGCCAACCCTTGGTCTAGTGGAGAGACTGAACTTGGGAGCCAGACAGATAAGGATTTGAGTCACTTTTCTCACTTGCTAGCTGTGTAGCCGGGACAGATTACACAACAGTCTTAAGCTTGAAGACTTGCAGAGTTGCTGTGAAAATTAAAGATACCTTACGCAAAGTTTTTGTAATGCAGAGGGCACTCAATATGTATTAGTTTCTTTTTCTTTCCCTTGAGGATCTTTCCAAAAGTGGAATCCAGTTACCCAGAGCACAAAGTCCCTTTCTGTCATGAAGCCTTTTGGGCTGGCTTCAGCATACTCTTAGCCCTAACTGAAAATGTGCATGTGTGTGCAGAGAGTTTTATTGTATACATCTGGGTTCCATACCTCTCCATGACAACAGGGAGAAATTACCTCTCACCATGTCCACCTATAAGAGATCCTGAATTTTAGATTGTATGTGAAATGCCTCGATTTAGCAAATCCTTAACCTTTAGAATTTTATAGCACTTTATGGTGGTGGTGTTTTTTTTTTAATCAGGAAGTTTTAATGAAATTTTAAAAATCAATATGTTTTATACAGTCTGTAAAAGAGACACTTCAATAACTCAAAAACCCTGCCATCTCCCAGTGCGCTGACATAAAAGTTTGGGGTTACATTCCCTGGATGAGGAATCTTTCCAGACATCCTCTGAACTTACTCGCTTCCCTGTCCAGCCAGGTTTCATGCTTGGATATTTCAGCCCATTATAGAATTTAAAGTGATTTACCCAGATTATTTCACTTGACACCCAGGCCCAGGTTTATTGGCATCTTTTTATATGAGGAAACAGGCTCAGAGAGGTTAGAATAATGGACAGCACCACACAATAGTGGGAGAGACTAGAATGCAGGCCCTTGGATTCCGGGTCTGGTGCTTTGTCAGCTGCATAGCCCGTTTTCAACACTGCTTCTAAATCTTGTGTTTGGTTCATTCTGCAACTTCATCATATACTTTTTGAAGCTGCAGTCTACATCTTTTTTTGTGTTCTCTGAGAGATCCTAAGCAACTTTATACAGTGCAATTTGTCAATTGACATTTAATAAATACTTGTTCATTTATTCAGACATCTAGGAACTGCCATTTAGCAGTTTCCTTCAGTCAGTCGGCTGTAAGCATTTGCCGAATGCTTCCATGAGCCCAGGGACAATATCATAAATGCTATGGAGGCTACACAGAGATGGCTGTGTATGTCAGGAGATCTTCAATTTGGTAATAGATTTAAGAACAGAAACCTCTGGCATTAAACTGACTCGGGTCTAGATCTCAACACTGGTTCTGGTCAGGTGTCAGGTTATTTAACTTCTACAGGTCTTGTATCCTCATCTGTAAAGTGGTGAAATGAAAGTCTACTTCATAATGATGCAAGTGTGTGGTTTCTAGACAGTGCTTTAAAAATAGTAACTGTTATCAATAATGAGCAATTAATAAACATATCAGAGAGGTTACATTGTGGTAAAAAGGGCTCTAGATGTCAGTGGCTTACACTCTGTTTCCACATGTTTATGTTTTATGTCCATTGTGGGTGAGTTGTGGCTCTGCTCTAAGTCATCTTTCCTTGGTCCTCAGGTTAACGGAGAAGCTTCCATCTAGAAAAAGAGAGCATGGGAAAGCCCGAACTGGCTCTTAGAGCTGGAAGTGACATGCATTACTTCTCACCTGTTGGCCAAATCAAGTCAAAATAGTTAAGCCTGACACGATTCGGAAGAGAAAATATAATTCTCCTTTAGGTAGAGGCAGCAAATATTTTTGAACACTATTATAGTTTACCACAATATATATGCAAAATAGTCTGTAAGAAGTACAAGAAAGGTGGTACAGAAAAGACATGTAAATGCTGAATAAACATTAATGCTGAGTGTGTTTTCAGGCTTAATTGCTTCCAGAATAAACGATTCTTTAAGAATTTTCTGAGAAAGGCTTGTCATTGTCACTCTCTTGTCAGGTTTATATAAAACCAAAGATTACTGTACATACACTCCTAACAATTGTCAAATACGCAAAGTTCTGTGAAAGCCAAGCTTCTGTTTATCTTCTTGAAGGCTTTTAGAGGCAAACACTGACTGATCAAAGCAAATAGTTTCTTTTTGTCAGCCAATCTAGGCTTTAAAATGAATTTGGAGAAATTAATGGCATTCGGAGACTCATTAATTAAAACACACACACACACACACACACACACACACACACACACACACACACACGCACACGCGCGCGCACATACACACACGTCAACCCTTTGGATCTGGTATCAGTCAGGGTCCACTAGTTACAAACAATGGAATCCATTCTAGGGGGGAAAAATCTAGTACAAGCAATTAGGTATTTCAGAAACTTTCCAGGAAAGTTTTGCACTTAAGAAACAATGGCCGAATTACATTGATTACATTGCCAGGCTGTTCCAGGAGAGAGGTGACTGCTGCCAACGTTGGGCATGAAGCACTGTTACTAGAACCTCTGCCAAGATGCCCCTGAAAGCTAGAAGCCTCCCTTCCCTGTGCTCTGCCACGTTGTCACAATGGATTTTGGATGACTTCCTCCTTTTTTTTAATTTTAATTTTTTAAACAATCTTTTTCAAATCAAAATCTCATGCATTTACCACTTAACAAAGTGATCGAATTTTGCATCCTTAATAGTGAGAAAATCTGGTATGCCATGTCTCCTATGTGATACATTGTGATATACAACGTCTCCTATAAAGTATTCTTTTATCTGGATGCATATCATATCTGGTTTTCTTTATTTTTGAACTGATAGCAGCTATTGGTAATTGTTACCTAGATGTATTAATTCAGTGGGGGTTATTCTAATTGGTGTTCTAATTTTACTATTTCTTTAACAATTTTGTAATAACTTAATAAAGATACTCTTCTTATCTATTTTTGGGTTATCCAGTTGTTCAGATCATAATGGAAAGGCAGGATAAATATTTAATATTTGATTCTTTCCCTTTATTTATTAGTTTTTAAGGTCATTAATTGGTTCCCTATTACCTTACCATTTTCTAAAGATGACCAATTAGTTTTTTTAAAAATATATTATTATGACTTTTTGAATAAAAACATATTTAATGAGTTTCGATCAAATTGCAGTTATCATTTTCAAAGTTCAAACTTTTCTATCTTTTGCTAGTGAAAGACTCACTTTGGCTCCTGAGTCCTTTTGGCATGATCCTTGTGGTCTTGAATAGTTTCCTCACTATCTGGTAGAACAAAAAGTTTCAGGCTCATTTTGTACATCTTGCGCCTCAAACTACAATCAGTCATTTCTTCAAGAAGCCCTAGCTTTTTTTTTTTACTGAGAAATGGCATTTTGAGGCCATGATCTGGTCATGAATAATAATTGTTGCTACTGGGTTGGCTATTGTTTCTGGGTCTCTTCAGTGGACAGAGCTAGTAGATCTATATGTAATATTACACATATGTAGCATTACATATATATATATGTATATATATGTACTTTGACCCTTTATCTTACCTTTATATATATATAAAGATAAAATAAAAGGTCAGATAAAGTACCTCATAGATTTATAACTGGTACTTCCAATTCGAATTTATGACTAGTTTTTTTAACTTAACTTTTTCTGTGTTAAATCTATGTATTCTTTCTTTTATACTGAAAATCTTGATCTTCAAAAATACAGGAGATGATATAATTACTAATTTATTTGATCTCATATTGAATATGCAATAGTCTTAGACTAACAATACTACTACTACCATCACAAATGGAATTACTGTGAACAGTTAAACATCTTTTTCTTATGTTCTCATTCTTCTGATTTTTAAATAGTCATTATATGTTTAATTTACCTGAGCACATGGGCATTGCATACTGTCTGTCCTTTCTCCTCTTTAAACCTCATTTAGTTTTGGTTCTACAAATAATTATATGTTTAATTGTCATCACCAGTCCTTACGCCAGTGTCTCTCTGGCCATTTTTCTGATGCTTGTTCTCTAGTACATTCTTCAAAAAAGGCTTATACATGTCAATAACCCTTGGATCACATTGTCTCTCCTTGAGAATCTTTATACATTATTTTCTCCTGGCATAAAGTATTGCTGTCAAAAAGTGTGATGAAAATTTAATTTTCTTATCTTAAATATCACTACTTGTTTTTGCTTTTAATCTCCAATCATTTTTTCTAGAATATATTTTGCTGTTGGTCATTCTGGGTTGGTATTTTTAGATACTCCAGGTACTCTTTCAATATGTAGTTTCAATTTTTCTTTTTCTTGGATAGTTTTTGAAATAAAATTTAGTATTTGTTCTGCTCCCTTGCTTTGGTTTTCTTCTTCAGTGTCTCCTATTAGCCTATGTGTTGGATCATCTTTGCCTATTGTCAATATTTGTAACTTTCTTTTACATCATTTTTATTTTTGTTGGTTTCTTGTTTATTTAAAAATTTCCTTTAAATTTTTTTCTATTTCTCTCAAGGCATTATCTATTGTGTTTATTCATCCTAATTTTCATTTTTAAAATGTTTTCTTTTATATACAATTATTTCTTGAATTCTGTCATCTCACTTCTGAATTTTTCTTAGTTCTGATTTATGGTGTCCTTTTATGTCTTGTATCATTTAAATTTTATTTATTTTTTAATAGAAGGTTACAATTTTGATCCGTTTTTTAGACATGTTTTTCTAGTGTTTTTTTGATGACCTATAGGGATGTTTTTCAACTTCTTGATCTCTTTTTTTTAAAATAATAACCACGTGGAATTAGGTCTTAATATTTTTATGTTGCTTATTTTAAAATTTAATTCTCTTGAAGTTTTAGAAGGAGGCATGGTTGAAATTCTCTTTAATTTTTATCTTCTGTTGTTTTCATGTAATGTTTCTGACTTTTCCTCTACTTTTAACTAGACTGCCTCTTTCCTTTGTTTCTACCCATCTCGATTATGATTCCACTTCCAGAAGTTCTCCTCAGTGTAGAGCCCTGTCCTGAAAGAAAGCCCTGACTTAACAGTTGCAAGAAATCACAAGAGCTTAACTTCTCCAGACCCATCAGGCCTTACCGAAAGCCTCGTGTACTCACCCACTGTTAGACTGGGAAAAGCCTTTCCAGTTTCAGCTGTTCTCAAATTGTCCCATTGAGCACTCCTTTACACACCTGTTGGCTATTTGCAAGTTCTCTTGTTCTCAGGCTCAGTCTGTGCTGCTTTCTCCTGCACAGATGCTGAGACCTTGCAGTTTGTGTGACAGTTGGTGATCTTGTATCTTGGGGTTTGTGGAGGAAATGTTGTCATCTAGTTTTGTTGTAAATGTTGGATATGGCAATTTGGTTTTGCTATCTAGTTACTTTATCTTTTTTTTTTTTTTTTTTAATGTGGGGATTCAGAGAGATTAAAAAATTATACCCCACCACCCCTTTCAAAATTTTTTCTACATGTATTTCTCTTTGAAACTTCCCAATGCAACTGAAAAAAACAAAAACAAAAACAAAAAACTCTCATGCAGGTGTACCTGATTGGTTGAGTTTAAGTCACATGTCTTTGCCCTAGTTGTGGGGGGTGGAGGTGGGGGATTGGGAAAGTAGTTTCCAGCTTCCACTTTGGGAAAGTGGGACTTATAAGATTGGAAATGCCCTAACACAGGAAGGTTATTGAAAATGTATGAACTACATCTATTGTGGATCTATACATGAAAGCATGGTTTTTACACAGATAAGCCAGGTAGATGCCTTTGCAATGTCATTTGAAGGGCTTTCAAGGTCCCAACTGCCCTAAATATTTATACTAATGACTTGCCATAAATAAGGGGCATTAGAGTTACTTCTAGAATAAAGATATTGTCTGTTAAAGGCTCTAAACTTCATTTTAATAATAAAATGATATTTAGGAGGGTTAGATCAGTTTATCTGATCAGAGGCGGGTTAGATCAGTTTATCTGATCAGATGAACTGGTTGGTTCATCTCACAAACCAGTCATTTGGACAACTGTTTTTGAATTGACTTAATCTTTATAAACTGTCTGTATGTGTACCTAGAGCTCTTGACTCTAGAGATCTACAGAAGCACCTTACATGTAATCTTGTGCCATTTTAGATATAAACTTAAGGCAATCTATAATCGGCTACCTCTCTTAGGGTCTTGTGTGTTATACTGTTGAGCATCTTCTTCTGTGCTGGGACTACAGTTCCATTGATTTTGACCCTTTTCTGGTGTATCCCAATTTGTTCACCTTCCCTACTGGCCTGACACAGAAGTTCTGGCATATTTTAGAGTGAACTCTTATAGCTTATAAATCAAGATATTCAGGAAAAAATTAAACTCTTTTATACATCTGCCCATTCATTAAAGAATGCAGATTTTTTTTCTTTCTCTCTTTCTTTCTTTCTTTCTTTCTTTCTTTCTTTCTTTCTTTCTTTCTTTCTTTCTTTCTTTCTT
>NW_011888910.1:1388555-1406314 GCF_000151845.1 Pteropus vampyrus
AACTGGTTGGTTCATCTCACAAACCAGTCATTTGGACAACTGTTTTTGAATTGACTTAATCTTTATAAACTGTCTGTATGTGTACCTAGAGCTCTGGACTCTAGAGATCAACAGAAGCACCCCACATGTAATCTTGTGCCATTTTAGATAGAAACTTAAGGCAAGCTATAATCGGCTACCTCTCTTAGGGTCTTGTGTGTTATACTGTTGAGCATCTTCTTCTGTGCTGGTACTACAGTTCCACTGATTTTGACCCTTTTCTGGTGTATCCCAATTTGTTCACCTTCCCTACTGGCCTGACAGAGAAGTTCTGGCATATTTTAGAGTGAACTCTTATAGCTTATAAATCAAAATATTCAGGAAAAAATTTAACTCTTTTATACATCTGCCCATTAATTAAAGAATGCAGATTTCTTTTCTTTCTTTCTTTCTTTCTTTTTTTTAATGCAGATTTCTTTAACTCTTTCATCACAGTGAACCAAGCTCCATAGGGATTAAATAAGCATGCAGGAGATGAAGTAGAGAAATTTGTGATGTGTGACATCTGTCTAATCTTTTCAGTAAATGAACTCCTCATTTCTGTACCAGCCAAGGGTTCCTGGTAGAATATGTTATTTATAGCATTACATGAAAGTGCCTAGAAATACAGTGTGGGCAATGAAACATGACAAATGGAAGTTGACTCCTAGGGGAGGAAAGCTTCCTTTAACATTGCCTTGTTTCCTGTTTTTGCTGCTATATTTGCTAAGAGTGTCTGAAGCTTGTCATTTAATGAGTGTCTAGTCTGAATGCTTTTTCACCCAGACACGCCAAGACTACCACTGACTATTTTCTAAGGAGATGTTGATTAACAGCGGTAGAGAGCCTGCTGAGTAGAGCTTACTATTGATTCTGAGGGTAAATGGAGTTGAGTGGTGGCATGAAAAATCCTGGCAGGTATTGAGCACTTACTATGAATCGATTTCATCTCACACATGTTTATCATTTAATCCTCCCAAGAACATCATGCAGTAGTACTATTATTTTCACTTTACAAAGAATTTTAAAGTTCAGAGAGATTAAACCATTCAGCTCATAGGCATGTAATCTATGCAGTTTCACTGGTCCCAAGCTTAAAGGGTGCTCATGTTAGGTTTAAGGCTCTATTATTATTATCTTCCTGAAATTCTTAATAATTTTTTTTTAAGCAGAATGCTCTGCATTTTCATTTGCAGTGGATCCCAGAAATTATGCAGTTAATCTTGCTTAAAAGCACTAACCTTGAACATTTCAAATGCCCATGTCTCTTTCTGTGGAGTTCATGACTGCCCTCAATTCCCTAGATCTCAGGAGGCAGGTTGGGTAATTCTGCTGTGTGATGAGAGATATTTCCTGGATCAGGAGGAAGAGTGGCTATAAGTGGAAGAAGGAGGTGGAAGGAGCTCCCTATAGGTGCTGTCTTTACCCCTCTCTTGTCTGTCATCTCTTTCTCTCTGCAGATTCTTCCCAATCTCCCCAGTTCTGCTAGCCTTCACCATACTCAGTGGAGTGCTGGAATTAGAACCCAGTGCTCTTGATTCCAAACTCCACACTCTCCTTGCTAATCCTATCTGTGGACAGACAGGTGTGCTGCTTAGTTCCAAATGCTCTAGCAATTCTTTGATTAGCTCAGATTTACACCACCCACATCAACATTTTGTGTTCTGGCTGGACTTGCTTGCAATTGGGAGGATGACTCTCTAGCTTCAATCTCTAATCAACAACTGCCTTCTGAACTGCAGACATTTATTTCCAGACACCAACTGGACAAATACAGCTGATATTTCTACAGGCACCAAAGCAAATCATCTACTCTTTTACAGTTAGCCTTTCTTCTCATAGTTGTGATCTCAGTTAAGGGAGTCTCCTCTCAGCCAAGTGCTCTAGCTGAATAGCTTAAATTGTCTTCACCTCTTCCTTTTCTCTCATTCTCAACATTGCTAAATCCTATAGAGTTTTTTTTTCCCCTCCAGAAAAGTCCCATCCCCTTTACTACTGCCTTAGTGTGTTCCTTGGCGAACTCTGCTAGATTTTATAGCCATGGTAATTGGTCACTCTCTCTCACTGTCTCTCTCTCTCTCTTTTGGTTAGTAACACTTTATTTTGTAATTAAATTTACAAAATCTATATTTGATGTGTTGAGAAGGGGAACCTCTGTTTTAAAATTTTTATATTTAATTAAATTAATAAATTGAGGTATAATTGGTATATGTGTTAGTTTATAATTGGTATTTTATATTAGTTTTGGGTGTGCAACATAATGATTCAACATTTGTATACATTGCAAAATGATCCCCACAATAAGTCTAGTTAACATCTCTCACTTTACATAAATTAACCAGTGTCTTTGCTTTATCATCGTCCCCTTCCAGGCTGTCCTCCACTTTGCTTCAGAGTTATCTATCTTTTTTATTTTTATTTTTTAGGCGAGGCAACCCTTGGTTGACCTCAGAGATTGCAAGCACTTTGTCAGTTACAATCTCTTATTTTTTATTTTTTTATTTTATTTTTTTTAATGCCTACAGCACCTGGTCTTCCTAGATGGTCTCCCATCCAAGTACTAACCAGGCCTGACCCTGCTTAGCTTCCGAGATCAGATGGGATCGGGCTTGTTCAGGGTAGCATGGCCGTAGAACAGAGTTATCTATTGATAAAACAATCTTGATCATTCAATCTCTTGCTTGAAACCTCCATGGGCTCTTGTTGGCCACAGGATAAAGTCTAAACGACTTTCACTGTCTGGCCTCGCTCAGTCTTCTCAATTTCACCTTTTGTTTCTCTCCTACACTCCATGCATCAGCTGCCCTTGATTCCTGTTCCCCAGTAAAAGTACTTTTTATGCCTCTCTCCCTTTTCATGTGCTATTTCTTACTGGAATTCTCCATCTTGTCTTTCATTATCCTCTTAGTGATGTATGCATTCTCCAAGATGTGGATCAAATGTCGCTGGTGCTAGAAAGTTTTCCCAGATCTCCACCTACCCCTTCCCAATCTCTCTTTTTTTCACACTTTATTTGTAAGAATTTGGCCATGAGTCTGTCAGTGGTCAGAGGGTAGGAATAATGGCTGTTCATCTTTGTACTCCCAGTGACTACTGCAATGCCAGACATTCAGGAGGGGATAATGACATATATGTGTGTGTGTATAAAATTTTGAGTACAACTCAACCAATCATGTCATCAGCTCAGAGGGAAAGATTCTTACTTCCAGAATTTTCTGTTGCCAGTTACATAGTATATGACCATACGAAAACCGTATTTTATCAAAAATGTATTTTCTAATTCATGTTTATTTTGCTCATTAAAAAACTCTATACCACAAGGTAGGAGGAAGGGGCGGAGTGGACGGGGTAAAAGGAGTCAAATATGTGGTGACAGAAAGAAATCTAACTATGGGAGGTGAACACACAATGTAAATATATATACGCCTTACTGTTAAAATTTACAGCTGAAACTTATATTTCGTTAACCAATGTCACCATAAAAAAATTAATTAATTGAAAAAACTCTTTGAAGATAAATAAAACTCTTTTTAAATGGTATGTAGTTAATATACAATGAAATGCACGGGTCTTAAATGTTTATGTTGATACACTTGATGATTTTTATATACCTTTGCAACGACCATCCCAAGCAAGACAGAATGTTTCTGTTAACTCATAAAGTCCCTTCGCTTCCCATGACCCCAAGAATGACCCATTTTTTTGACTTCGATCATCACAGGTTAGCTTTGCCTTTTGTAGAAGTTCATATAAATGGAATCGTGCAGTGTGAACTCTCCTGTACCTGCCTTTCCCACTCATATCATGTTTTTTGAGATTGTTCTGCTTAGCAATCGTTCATTCCTTTTTATTGCTGAGAAGTATTCTGTTGTAGGAATGTACCACAATTCATTTATTCCTTCTCTGAGTATGCATGAATAATCCTGAAAATCTGAGAAGGCATAAGCCATCCTGTAGTCTTGGACGGTGGCATCAGGGAGAGTAGAACAGTCCATTTGGCTCTTATCATGGACCCTCGAGGTCAGGTGTTACATATGGCAAATGTCACCAGACCGATGGGTTCTTTTTATTGCTTTTGTTCTATCGCCATTAGACTGGTTGACATACCTTTCTGCACACATTGTGCTTGTTTATGTCATTTCTCTTGCAATGGAACACAGATAACCAAATACCTTAGAATCATACTCTGTGGAGTGGTCTTTTATGAGGGTCCATGATGTCGATTTTGGCTCCTCAGAGGTTTTTTTCTCCATATTTCTAGCTTCTTAGCCATATTCCAGATGGTTGGAATCACTTCTGGAATGTACTCTCTGGCTCAGTTTGGGTCTCTGAGCTCCAGATTCCACTCTATTCTAACCACAGGTGTCCCATGCCCACTGCCGGGCTTACATCTCTATTGACTAGCCCAGCCTGCATACCTTCCAGGCTCCGCTTATGATCCTCTTGCTTAGGATTCTCAACACGGACCTAATCTCCTGCTTCGATAACTGGAACTTGTCTGTGTGTCCCTAAGCCCAACTTTGTGTCTCAGACCCTGACCTCAGCTTTGCCCTCAGCACCTGTTATGTCACACACCCTCTTGGCATAGATGTCTTTCAAAGTGAAACTACATAGGTACCAGCTTAAAAACACTGAGAAGAGCTAATTGCATCCTTATTTATCACACCTGCCCATGGTCCCTCCTAAGACTGCAAAGTATTGGCTCTATGTACTTGTACTAATGTCAAACACTTTAACTCTCACAACAGAACCATGAAGCTAGTGATAGTACCACTGTTTTAGGACAAATGTAGGAATGAATACGGAAAAATAAAATAACTAAAAAAGACCACCCCCACCCTCCACAGGTTATGCATTCCTTAATAGGTTCCCAGTTCCACATAATTTAATAGGGTGATAAACTGTCCCCGTTTGCCCAAGACTATCCCAGTTTAACACTACATTCTGCATTCTGGGAGACCCCATGGTTGTAGGCTCACCTAGCTAGCTGGTTAACCTAAAACTTAAAAACAACATTGAAAAAACCTGTTTTAGTCAGAAGAAATTCTTGCATTTAGTTTATTTAAATTAAGCAATGGTATTATAATCTCAAAGTGCATTTATTAACCCAAAGAGACAAACTTTTAGAGTATGGCTTTTACAGAATATGCCCTTCTCCAGGATTAGCTAGCTTCATGTCTGCATTTTTCAGTGTTTCAGGGTTTGAGGACAAGCACATGAGGCTTACCTCTCTGGAGAGTCCGGATAGTCACGTGCTCATGTTTGGAAATTTTTTCCTTAAAAAATTTTTTTTTGACTTTCACATCTGGAATTTAACACATTTTTGGATCATGAATGTTTCAGGCACTTTGTCCTTAGAATGTATATAATCACTTAATACTGCACTATGGGAGGAGAAATTTACTCCCTCTATGCACACCCAGGAAGTGCCAGCTTGCATAAACTCTTTATTCAGGAAAATCTAGAAGAAAGCCATAACAAAGACAAGAAATGCTCTCAACACTTCTCACACAGGAGTGCATGCTTTGAACAGTGGAGAACGTGGCATCCTGACTCTTGGAGAGCGGAGATTTATAGCTCCTTGTTTCATGTTTTTTCAACCTTGAGAGAAGGACATTGTAATGTCACTGAAATTTATGCTGTTGTCAATAAAATAATTTCTTCTCAGTAGATATCTCAGATTCAGGGAAAACTTTTGAAAACAAAAGTGGCAGAGCAAAATCAGACTTATGGCCAGATGGGCATGGGCGAGGCTGGGGAAATGGTGTAAATGTATGGAAATTAGAATCACTTTCTAGGCAGAAAGGGATTCGTTTTCAAAAGAGCAATGGAGACCAACATCTCAGAGGAGGGCGAGTTTATCATGAGCTATAGGCTTTGGGGGAGAAGGAGTTACCTAACTAGGTCCTGAAGGAAAAGTGGTATATATGAATCTTGGACTTCCAGAACTGTGAGAAGATAAATACCTGTTGTTTAAGCCATCCAGTCTGCAATATTTTATGGCAACCCTAGTAGACTAGTATAGAAGAAAACCAATGCTTACATGACAATTAAAATTTACAGAATGCTTTCTTGTGCATATTCTTTTCTTTTTCTTTTTTGTTCACAGGGTAACAAAATGCTATCAAGTAGTGTGTAGAAATTTGATTCAATTAAGTGCATATGTTTCTTGCATTACGAAGTGTAGAGTTTAGGTTTGTGTCTTGTCTTCCTTCCTGCTGCTTTTACGTCCTATGAAGCAGGTGGAAATGTCTGACAGTTAAGTAGAGCAGCTAAAAGTGCAGACCTATTGGTATTCTTTGGAAGAAACTCCTTATACTTTTTACCCTAAATCTCCACCCTACTGTCACCCTGCATGTTCTGGAGCTTCTGGAGCTGATATAATTTTTTTTTCCAGTTGTGAGAAATGGTGTGCAATGCTGATTTAAGACAAGAGGCTACCATCTTGAGAAAAGAATTCTCAGAAATGTGAATTCTCTCTCTCCTCCTTGCAACTCTGACTTCTTTTACTAGTAAGTCATGGACATAATTGCTACACTCTGGTTCCAGTTTGTTGTTCCTAATGGTTCACATGAATTTATCTGCCTTTTCTCCCCTCCTCTCTGCTCCCTACTAACAACTTTCCTCTCTTGCGTACCTCACCAACACCCTGCTTCTCCCTCTTAATTTTAATAAGAACCATAGACAGCTGGAGTTAAGAGGGACCATCTCATGTTATCTCAATCCAGAAGGGCCTTGGAAAGCTAGAAAGAAAGCATCTCCTTTGTCATATTGGTTATATATACTAGGTACTCAAGTACTTTGGTTTATATTGACACTATTGGCGTGACTGATTCACTGATAGAAAATGTAGCCCTTCTGGTCTTTTTTCTTTCCTTTATAAAATATGTTAATCTTGACCAGGTAGGGAAAGTTTCCATCTTCAAAATCTTCAAGCATCGACCTGTCACCTATAGATGAGTGACAGTTTTAAAGGGCCGGCTGGGAAGGATCAGGGCAAATGTGGCCACAGGCATTGAGGGTTTTGCGGGGTAGTCTCAATGGGAGGATTATCCTCAGAGTAGGCACCACATTTCCTTTCTTTTTATTTATTGTAATAAAATACACATACGTAAAATTTACCATCTTAACCATTTTTAAGTGTACATTTCAGTGGCTTTACATACATTGACATTGTTATACAACCATCTCTGCCATCCATTTCCAGAACTTTTTCATCTTCCCAAACTACAACTTTGAACCCATTAAATATTAACTCCCCATTTCCCCTCCTCCCAGCCCCTGGCAACCATCCATTCTACTTTCTGTCTCTATGAATTTGACTATTCTAGGTACTTTATATGAGTGGAAAGAGGACAATGTGTGCCCTTTTGTGTCTGGCTTATTTCACTGAGTGTAATATCCTCAGGTTCATCCATGTCGTAGCATGTGTCAGAATTTTTTTTCCTATTTTTTGCATGAATAATATTTTATTCTATGTGTAAGCCATGTTTTGTTTATCCATTCATCTGTGGATGGACACTTGGGTCATTTACACCTTTTGGCTATTGTGAATAATGCTGCTATGTATATTGGTGAATAACTATCAGTTCCAGTCCCTGCTTTCAATTATTTTGGCCATATACCCAAAAGTGGAATTGCTGCGTCATACAGTAATTCTATGTTTAACTTTTTGAGGAACCACTAAACTGTTTTCCATAGCAGCTACACCATTTGACTTTCATACCAGCAACGACAGGCATCTTCATAATGGGTACAGTGATGTATTGGGCGTCCTGTAAAGCTATGAATAAATGACAGGTACGCATTCTAAAAAGTACAAAGGCACATGGGCCATTAGATACCTTATAAAGCTGTCTTTTTTTCATCATTTCCCATCCAAACAGATAGGAAGTACAATAACTTTGGGTTTGGGAGGTGTAACACATAGAAATATTTGATCGAAGACAAACCGAACTACTGTGCTCTATTAAAAGTGAACTTCTTCTAATAAATAAACTCCATGGACACACTTGCAGCCATATGCCCAAACATGATATGGTATTTACATGCCCAGTAACAAAATCTATTTCTTCATTTATTCTGCAAGAATTTGTTGAGCTTATTTGGAAATATTCTTCCTTAGTCTAAGTTTTTTCCCTTTACCCTTGAAATCAAATAAGTATATACTTTTTCTTCAACTTAAAATTTTATGAACTGTACAGGCATCTGGAGGGTAGAGTATAGACGATGCTCAGTAAATGTCTCCTGGAACAAAACGAGATGTTTTCTGCTCAGGTTTTACAACCGGTGGTGTATCTATCAGCTCTCCCCACCCCCCAAATTCTTAGCGGGTGGTGGGAGAAAGACTTTATTTTCACGTGTTGTTTTAGAGAGATGTTTTAAGTGTGACTGCTCTAGTACTTGCCAGTGACAAGCAGAACACTAGTCTTTAAAGACTCCACACAAGTCTCCCCCACAGTGCCTACCATACAATGTTTAAATGGTCCAATGAAGCAGCTGGCTCCCCTACTGGACTAGAAGCTACTCCAGGGCAGGTTTGCTGGAGAGAGACTGATCCTGTGGGGATGAGCCCCAGGAAGGCCCAGCCCCCAAAAGTGACCCTTCTCTACCTGACAAGATAGCTTAGAAGGCAGTGGGAAAGGATTGAAGGCCCATGAGGAACAAACACTAATCCTAGGTTTACTAGGGCAAGAAACAGGGGTGACCTTTTTTCACCAGGTGCTGCTATGTCCCAGACCTGCTGCTATTCCTGAACCTTATGCAAATGAACAGGAAATCCATGCGTGGGGAAAGGAGGAGGTTCATGGTCTCTAATTAGTTTCTTTGGTGTGGAATCTGTTTTTCTTTTTCTTACAGCTTGTTGACTTCACATGTTGACCAATTCTTTGCCTTCAAGAAGCTTGGGGGAGGGACTGAGAAGCAAAGAGTCACATCAACATGGCCATTGCTACAGCAGAGGTTTGAAGCCGATGCATAGCGATGGCTTCTCTTTCTTTCATAGAAGAAAGGAGAGCTCTGAGGAAGCAGGATGAGTGAGTGTTGAGCTAAATCTAGACCAGAGTTTCCCATGCTTGGAACTGTTGACATTTTAGACCAGATCATTCTTCGTTGTGGGGGCTGTCCTGTGCATTGTAGGATGTGGAGTAGATCCTTGGCTTCTACCCACACTAGATGACAGTGATAACCTCTCTCCAGCTTATATTAATAAAAAAATACCTCCGGACATAGCCAAATGTCCCCTGGGGGACAAAATTGCCTCTGGTTGAGAATCACTGAGTCACCGAGGAAATCAGAGAAGAAAAAGACCTTCCATGCACAGGCACGGAGTTGGGAGAGAGTGCAGCCCATTTGGGCTCCCTCAATGGTTTCAGAGTGGGTGGAACTCAGGATGCCAGAGACCAGAGCACAGACTAACCACTTAGGTGCAGGGGCAGGCATCAGGGAACGGCACTGCGCAGTCAGCTCGGGGTGTTATTGGGTGGCTTTCCGATGGGTGTCATTGATAATACGCACCATCTGGCCGCTTCTTATTATAAGTAATTAGTTTTACTAAGTATACTCTAAGCTTTTAAAACCCCAGTTAAACTCTAATCATTATTTTAAAATGCTGCACCTAAAGTTCAATGCCTTGGGGCAAAGCCCAGGTCTCTTTGTTCATGGCCATGCTTTGGAAAGAGGGCTTCGTGTGTGCTCACCAGGAGCCAGTGAGGAAGGGTATAGTAGAAGACCCTTGTCATAGCAAGACAATCTGCTATGGAGCATCAGAGGGCACCAAAACTGGAGTCTGGGAGATGGGATAGAAGGCAGTAGAAATAATGAGGACCTGAAATGAAGACCCAATGTACCAGGGTGGAGCGGAAGGCTGGCTCGTGAGTCTGTTAGGAGGTATAATTGGCCAGACAGGGGACTGAGGAGAGGAAGGAGCAGCCCCGATGAGCCCGGCTTATTTGGTTTGGACATCTTCTTTTGGTAGGTGCACTGAGATGGGAGGTAGGAGAGGAGCCAGAGCAGGTACAGAGCCGGAGAGGACAAAGTTGGCAAGTCAGAGTTAGAACAGCAGGGAAATGACCTCACTGACCATTAAAATCTGGAGTCAGGGATAAAGGACCAGGCCGAAGATACAGATTGTGGGTGTTGTACTGAGGCGGTAGTTGACACTGGGCAGGATAGCCCAGGGGAATGTATAGAAAGAGAAAGAATACAGGGGTTAGGATGGGGTCCTGAGGAACAACAGCCGTTTTTTGTTGCTATCAAATCCCACTCAAGTCCCTCTTCCCACGATCCCTTTACAAACCCACAGCCCACCATGATGTCTCCTAACTACCTGCTCCTTTTAAAATCTAAACCACTCATGTTCTACCTAAACAATTACCACACTGGATTCGTTTTGAGTCCAACGGCTCTTTATTTCTGTGAACTGTTCTGTGTTTTGCTCTTGTCTTCCCAGCTCCACTGGGGCTTCATTTTTATGTCTTTTCCCACCTTATTCTGAATTGGTTAATCCTAGTAACAATTCCCCCAAAAGGGCTATGGGAAACTTAGTTGAAGATTCTGGGTCCAGTTAGACATTCTGACAAGAGGACAAAGTTCAGTTCGCTCGGAAAAGCCTTACACCCATGTCCTTCCTGCCAGCACCTGGGGCTTGGGGATGACTCACTGAGTCAGCGCATCTTGGGTCTCTTGGTGGATTCCAAACCTTGATTCCATGAGCAGTCTGAAAAGGGAAGAACCACCTTGGCCTTAGCTCTGAAAACACCCCTTGGAAGACTGGTGGTTTGTTTTACTAAATATAATAAATGGGTGAACTATTTTTTTTTTTAGTTTAAATAAATCGAATTAAAAAAAAAGAATAAAAATAAACTGGATGTTGAAGCAGCATGTTGAAAAATAAGACACTGTGCTCATTGTTTATTTTGGAAAAAATATTAAAATCCCGTTAATCCTGTTGCAATTGGTGATCAGCACCAGAAAGACTGGTTGGAGGCCTTTATTAGCAAAGCTGCTGGAAGGACAGCTCAGAGGTATTGTAAAATGTGTTCTCTCCTGATGGGGTTATCTGCTAGGAAAGGTGCAGCTTATCCCTGTGGGTGTTTTCACCAGCCTGCCTCTGAACTTTAACCCACTGTTGCAACTGGGGTCATGCGCAGGAGCTACAGGCTTTGGGCCCCTGGTACAGCAAACCCAGACTGCTGGCTTGATGTCAGCAGCGTGCTCCGACCTGCACAGCGGGCACAGGCGATGAGGGATGTCAGTGGCTCAGTGGGTAGTTCTGGTGTATTAAAACAGGGTGTGACAGCAGTGGGAAGTGGCAACTCCCTGGAGAAGCAAATGTGGTCCAGATGGAGCGAGGCTTCCCTACTCTAGGCTTCCCTCTCCTTTGGAGGGAAAAGTAGCACTGTCTGGGGGCAGAAGTGCGTCTGGCAGTCACACCATATGTACCCATTCGTCTATATGTTCTGACTGTGCACTCGTTTCAATTTTTGCTTTCAGTTCTGGGTCCTAGGTGATTTTGCTTCTTGCCCAAGTTGCTGGTTTAATGATGGTGTGAATCAGAAGCCGCGATTAGCCAGCACCCACAAGCATGTAGCATCCAGGCATGTTTCAGCGTAACAGAAGCTGCAGGAGTTTCAGTTTCCCTAAAGTCAGGGCTTTATTTCAGGGCTGTGGCCAAGGGCTGGATTGACTGTTGCTGGTGTGCTCTGACCTCCCTCCTCCCTCCACTCAGCCAGGTTTCCACCCCCGCATCTACCAACAACTCAGGAGTGGAGAGTGGCTTTCTTGGAACTTATTGAGGTTTCATACCTTTTTGGGGGTTATCGGAGAGGATGCATATACCTGTTCCCGCATATCCAAATCTGTCTCAGCATCACTGTGATGTTTTTAGGTTTAAAGGCATCAAGAGAAGCAGCAGGGCATGAGTACTTCCATTCAGAGTAATGTAATTTGAAATCTGTGCTCTCTCCTGTTATTTCCACATGTGTGCCAACTTTGCAGTTATCAGTTTCCATAACCTCAATTGCACATGACTTTTTAATTTTATTTAATTCTATTTTTGGTTGGAGGCATACAGCACAGAAAGAAAGGTGTGTCAAGCCTTGCTTCTTCATCTTTACCCAGAGGTTTGCTAACAGCTCGGGGTAGATGAAAGCCTCGGGTGCCTCTGTCTTCAGGGCAGAGTGAATTTGGACTAAGGTTGGGATCGGAGCAGAGAGGCAGGGAGACCTGGCCTTGACTCTGCATGTTAGTTGGTGTGACTGGGGAAAAGTGGATAAACCCTTATGGAGATGTAGAAGGTAGAGGGAGCAGTAGGGGAGGAATCAGGCGAAGCTTTTTGCTAAATTCTCCCTCCATTACTAACACACCTCCACCCTTCCTCTTCTGATGGAGACGCTGAAAACCAGCCATGTTTCTACTTCCTCATCTGATGAAGGGGGCCCTTCTGTTTAGCACAGCCTGTTGGCTGCTGCTGCCTGGGAGCTGTGGAAACGTGGCAGCCACAAAGGCAGTGAGTCAGCATCCCACCTTTCTAAGAGGCCCTGGGAACCCCGCAAGAATGTTCATCACCTCAGGTTAATATTAACTGTCCAGGCAGGCCCAAGGCAAATCCAGGAAGAGAGGTACAGCGTCCTCAGGGCAGATGGCCGGGTGCAGGAGACGGGAGCCAAGAGTCCTCTTAAGCTGGCCCTTTTATCACCCAGCTTATCCCCTCCCCAAAATTCATTTTCTCTTTCACTACTGTGCAGGTTTCTGGGTAAAATACTGCAGCTGGCTTAGCCCATGCTGGGGAGTGGCCCTAGGGCTAAAGTATGGTCATGATTTTTTAGAGGCTAAGAACGACTTTGGGATCAGAACAAGATTAGAGGTTAAGGTCCACTGTTGATTGTTTTAAGCCCTTGGAAGGGTTATTGTCTAAGCCTTAGTTTTCTCATCTGAGGAAAACAGACATCACAGCATGTACAGTGAATATAACACAGAGTAGGTGGCAGTTATTATCTTTCTTCTTATGAATGACTATTTCCCAGCTTTCCTGCCACTTCAACTAATATGGGAAGAACTTCTCAAACAATTCTGCTGTAAAACCTGGAGATGGAATTTGATGTATCGTAATGGGCAGCTGTTTTCTGTTTCCCTGGGTGGGTGTGAGAAGGGGAGGGTGACTGTGTGCGTGGAGATAGTGGGACCATGCAGGACGTGCCTGCTGGGCTGCACCGGACTCATCACAAGTGTTGGAGGGGCCATAAAGAGTCTCTTCATGTACAGAGAATGATCTTTAGTGATCCTGAATCCATTAGGGGCCTGAGATGTCTTGATTATGGAATAACATCAGGCCTCTGACATTGGGGAAGGTGAATTCAGAATGATTGTGAGGGAGCACTCTAGCCTTGAGAATTTTGGCAAAAGAGTCATGAAGTTGGCCTTGTCAAGTCTCCTGTCCTTGGAGCCTTATCATCATCTGCTGACGGATAGCCAGCCTCTTGACCAGATGACTCAGGAGGATGGTTTAACTCCTTCTGGGATTGTTCATGATCAGCTCCGGTAGGGAAATTGGGGAAAACAAGAAAAAGAGGAAAATTTGTTTGTTTACTTGACACCATTATGTGACAGGCCTGTTCTGAGCCACTGAAGATGCAGAGTCATGAACAAGATGGATAAGTTCTCAGTTTTCATGTACCTTCTATGCCAGCGAGGGAGGACAAGAAATAAATAAGGCATTTAAATAAATAAACAAGAGAACTCAGTGAGCAGTAATCACTGTGAAGATAAAAAACTAGGCCATGGTTCTCAAACTTGCATCAGACTTACCTGGAGGGCCAGTTAAAGCAGAGGGCTGGGCCCCATCCCAAGCATTTCTGGTTCAGTGTGTCTGAGGAGGGACCATAATTTGCCTTTCTATCAAGTTCTCAGGTGATGGACACCACTTTGAGAACCACTGACTAGGCTCCTCTTTTCAAGGGGTGGGGGCTGGTTTAGAAACAAAACTCCAGAAGATTAGGTCAAGGGTCGCATTCTCTTTTAGTTGGCTTGAGGTAAAAGGGGTGGAGGCTGTATGTTATTTGGAGTTCTTTTGTGGAAAGGACAGCTGCAGAGAAGAAGAAAACAGTCTCTCTCTTCTCTCACACGACTTTTGTCCCTATTCATTAGCATTGGAGTCCCATTGCTCTGGGAAGCTGGCCGATTCCCTTGGCCTTAAGGAAAGATGCTACACTGTGGCCTAGAGTATTCTCCTTTATTTGTTGGTTCTCATGAAGCAGCAGTTTTAAGGCCAGATCTGAGTCTAAACACTTCAGAAATATCACTGATACCAAAGAGAAGAACCTTCTTGTTCTAGTTGTAATCTGCTCTAGGGATTACTGGGTCCTTTCTCATCAGTTACCCACTGGATAGTTTGTTTGTTTGTTTGTTTGTTTGTTTGTTTTTTAATAAAAAATCTGTCTGTACATGAAATAAAGGTAACAGTCATCACAATTAATAGGTTATAATCTATCTGAAGGCAGAAGACATAATTCTTCATCTTCCTATTTTCATTATCTAGCAGCATGATTGCCCCTAATGCTAAACCATAAATGTTTATTGAGTTCAGATAGTCATTCAATCATTTATTCACAGCTGGGCACTATGTTAGGTGCCACGGATACAATGGCAAAAAAAGACAGACCCAGGCCCTGCCCTCATGAGTTCATGGTCTAAACAGGGGGTAAAAGTTAACTGGTAATTACCATGTGGAGTGTTGGCTCACTTTCTAAGCTAGGAGTGGGACAGTGTGCTATGAAAATATATTACCTGGGAAGGTCAGGAGTAGTGCAGATAAGGGACTCTAGCAGAGAGTTTTCTGGATAAGGACATGGCAGATACAAAGGCCCAGAGGTCAGAGAGAGCATGGTGTATTCCCTGACAACTGAGGCCAAGAACTGGAATTCAATCCTGACAGGCCTTATAGGGATCAGGCAAATGTCTTAGGGTTTTCAATGGTTGGTTGCTAATTGTAAAGGTTCTGACTTACGCCCAGAATGGGAATTAACCTAGTATCTAGGTTAAGGAAACTTACTGTGGCAATGATTGGATTTTGTTTGGAGTTGGCTCTTTTTGTAGGTCTTGGTTCCCAGATTTTCACTTCCTCCCATCTGCTGAGCAAGGAGGTCTGGGTAAACCAGTTTGGATCAAGGAAGAAGCTTGTTGAACTCTTCACCATCAAAGAGCATTCTTGTACAAAAATGACAACTCTATTACAAGGTGGCTTGGGGAAAGATTATGTCCAAAATGATTGTTGAAATGCTAAAATATAATTTTAGCGTCAATGGCTTTTGCCTTGAAGAGGCAGAGGTAGTTTCCTGTGAACTCTTTTTGCCTGCCTGGCATGACCTAAGGCAAGTCAGTTAGCCTTTGGTACCTCACTTTTTTCTAGTTACAAACTGGGGATAGTCTGCCTCTAGGAATGTTCTGGGAAGGTTGTGTATAGAAATGAGATGGAGTTTATAAAAACACTGGGCTCCTGAAGGGAAGGGTCAAACATCCAGGATGTTGATTGTTAAAGGCATTTAGTTGATATGGCAATGACCACTGCTTATTCTGTGTGTGTGTGTGTGTGTGTGTGTGTGTGTGTGTATGTGTGTGCATATGTGTGTACTTAATGGTTAACTATTCAGCCTAGAATTTGTATCTAGTTTATTTCCATAAAAATGCTTTCTATTTGCTTTTATATAGCCCTTCTTCTGTTTTATTTATGTAGAGAATAGTATGCTCAGAAACTTTAGGTTAATAAAGCATTCCAAATATAAAGAGAATGGCTGAACATAACTCTTTCAGCTAATCTTTAATACGCATGGAAAAGCTGCAAATTTAAAGCTAAAAGTTTGTGTTTTGTCCCAAAGACTCTTTGAATTCCTCAGCTTCCTTTTTGAAATGCTTTTTCTCTAAATGATTGAGATTCCCTGGAGCACCCAAGTTCTTTCTTCGTCATGCAGCACCCCCTTAGAAGCATTTGGGTCTTGTTTAAAATTGACAATCGACTTACAACACCCTCTGTTCTGATGAACTTGTTTTCTGGTTAGGCTTCTTCCTGCTACAGCTGGCCTGGATTCTCTCCCTTCCACTTTGACATTTTTAACCCTATGAATTACTGAAGATGAGACTGAAGTTACTTGTAGGTAAGACATGTGGAATTTTGTAATTGTTCAAGATACTCTATTTCTCAGGCTGACTCGTATGTTTGTTTTACACACAGGAAAGAAACTTTCAACTCTGAGAGAAAGAGCGAGACTTTTCACAGGTTTCTCTTTTTGCATGCCCCTTTTCCTTCTGATTTCTCTACTGTTTTGAAGAATGGCATGGAAGGTCCACCTTAAAACATGAGCAATGTGCTTGATGTAAGAAAGATGGAAGTTACTGATTCTAAGCGGCTGATTTTAGTTCATGGCAAATTTTAGTTTGTGGCTGAGAGAATAGTTAAGCTCAACTTTTTCTTCTTTAACCCTGAAGTCCAATGTGCAGATTTCTAAAGGAAAGCTAAATGCTTTTAACCAACCTTTGGACGAAGCATGAAAAGCCAACTTCCATTCTTCTGATAGGTGTCTTAAGGATGTGTAATTAGAGGCAGAGTTTTAAATTTTTGTATTCTTTTATAGTCCAAACTTGGCTTCAAATGGAAGAACATTGGAAGTCCAACATAATGCAATTCACTTCAGGCTATATGAGGTTGACTCACCTTGAAGCATCATTTCCTGTTTAAGCCTATCACTTTTTAGGGCCATCTGCCCAGACTAGAGCCCTCAGCCTTCTAGCTGGTCTTCTTGATGTTAGTCCTGCTTCCTTTAGTCATCTTTCCAATAACTACAATGGATATATTGAAAAACAAACAAACAACAACAACAACAACAACCAGAACTATTGTGTTTCTCCAATGCTTAATTTCTTTCAGTGGCTCTCATGAACTGTCAAATTCATTCCAGACTCCTTTATATACATTAGACTTCTACCTTTTCCCCGTAACATCTACTGCTCTGACTACAGTGTATCTTTCACACACCTGCCAAGAATCCCTCTGCCGGCCTTCCTTCCTATCCTTCAGCACTCAGGCCTAATAGCCTGTTCTCTCTGCAGCCCTCTCCTTCTTCCCAACTGGACGCCTCTCCTCTGGGCTTGCACAGCACCATGCCTACATTGTCATGTTACCACCTTAACTCACAATTTTTGTTGATGCTCTGTGTGCCTTACTAGGCTGGGAGACTAGACCCTCTGCTAGTTGAAATCTGATTTCAACTAGCAGAGGGTCTGGTTCAGAGCAGGTGATCAATAATTTTGTGTTGAACCAATGAATCAATCATTGGGATGGGATGGGGAGTTATGAAAGTAAGAATTCATTAAAAAATGTAAGAGTCTCATTAGAATGGGGGCCTCAGATATGACTGCTGAAACTAGAAGAATACTTACTCTGGTTGACTGGTACCTGACCTGGTGTGTCCTTGGTCCCAAATCCTATCAAGGAAGCTTTGCTGTCAGAGATGAATGACTGTGACTGGAGAGTAGGGAGACTGGTAGGGGGAACAACTGACAGAGTTTAAAGCATGGAGAAAAGGGATATATGGAGACGTGGAAAGATTTTGGAACACACTGTGAGAATAAGTGGAATTTCAAGATGGAGCTGTCTGGTTTTCGTGATTTTAAAAATTGCACGAGTTACCAGAACTAGAAGAGATTTTCAGGAAGCAAAACTTATCCTAAAGGTAGCTAAGAGTGATCAG
>NW_011888910.1:1406364-1424411 GCF_000151845.1 Pteropus vampyrus
TATGAAAGTAAGAATTCATTAAAAAATGTAAGAGTCTCATTAGAATGGGGGCCTCAGATATGACTGCTGAAACTAGAAGAATACTTACTCTGGTTGACTGGTACCTGACCTGGTGTGTCCTTGGTCCCAAATCCTATCAAGGAAGCTTTGCTGTCAGAGATGAATGACTGTGACTGGAGAGTAGGGAGACTGGTAGGGGGAACAACTGACAGAGTTTAAAGCATGGAGAAAAGGGATATATGGAGACGTGGAAAGATTTTGGAACACACTGTGAGAATAAGTGGAATTTCAAGATGGAGCTGTCTGGTTTTCGTGATTTTAAAAATTGCACGAGTTACCAGAACTAGAAGAGATTTTCAGGAAGCAAAACTTATCCTAAAGGTAGCTAAGAGTGATCAGGCTAGAAGACTATAGTCTGATTTTGGTTCTTTTTTTTTTTTGTCAGCTTTCCATTAGATTGCTAGCTGACTAAAGTCAAAGGCAATGTTCAAAATTTCCAGTTATTTTCCAATTATTTTAATTGTAAGAGTGATACATGTTTGTTTTACAAATAATGCACAAATATACAGAATAAAGATGAAAGTACCCCTTCATAGGACTGTCACTAGCCTATAAGGTATGTTAGTATGAATTAGAAAAAGGCACTCCTGCCTGCTACCAGAAAATTGTGTAACAATAAATATGTAAATTACCCATGTCCATTGTAGGAATGTGCCATGCTCAATCTACATAACCACATGTGGCCGCCCTACCTCTGTATGCCTCCCTCAGTCCACTCTCCTCAGAGGGCAGATCTTTATCTATCCACATATTTACCTACATGTGTGTGTGCATATGTATTATAAACACATTTATACACAAACATGCATATTCATATACATAGAGGAGAATAAAGAGGAGGTTTATAGAAATGGGACAATATTTTACATACTGTTTGTCACTTACTTTTTATTCCTTGACAGTGTATCTTGGATATAATTTTCTGTCAGTTTATAAAGATTTATCTCATTCTTTCTAGTGGCTGCATGGTATTTCATAGTGTGGCTGTACTATATTTAATCATCTTTCCATAGAAAGACATTTAGTTTGTGTCCAGTTTTATTTTATTATACGCAATGATGTAACATATATGACTATTCTAAAGTATAAGTTCATAGGTCTAGGCCAAAGGGTACTAAGCTTTCACATTTTGGTAGATAATGCAAAGTTGTCCCCTGAAAGTTTATGTTGAGTTATTGTCTCGTTTCTTAACATCTTTGCCAACGGTTACTATTAGTCTTTTATATTTTTACCAGCTTGATGGAGGAAAAATAGCATCCCATTTTAATTCTAATTTTCCTGATTACTAGTGAGGTTGAGTATCTTTTCATGTATGTATCAGTTATTTGTGTTTCTTTTCTAAAATGCATGTATTTATACTTTGTATTTTTTAATTGACTTGTTTAACTTTTACTTTATAATTGTTTATTACCATATTTTGTTTTCAACATACATTCAATTCCTGTTAACTGCATTGGAAATACATGATGAAGGATGAGTGAGAGAGAATGCAGTAAATTAGAAAGATCACAGCATTTTGGAGCAAAAAAGAGTCATGCAGATTATGTTGTCCTAATGCTTTATTTTACAGATGAGAAAATTAATATTTTGAGAGGCGAAAGATGTCTCATAGCTGGTTAGTGGCAGGTCTGAAAACTGGTTTTACTTCAAGTAGTTTTTTTCTCCTCTTGCCTCTTCATGAAACAGTGTTTATGAAGAATATCACTGGTTATTCTTTTCTGGGTATTGTGTCTTCCAAGTAAATCTGCACTCATTTAGCAGAAAGCAAATGGAAATCTGTGTAACAGGGGAAGAGTGTAAGCTGTATTAGTCACGTGGGAACGGCTCTCAAGAGCTCTATTACCTGGTAAAGTTAAGGACAGTTTCTTAGTGAAACAAGCCAGTTTTGTGGGAAAAGAAGTGTCATATGCTGATGGAGGAAAGGTGTTCTTTTTAAAAATGGGGGAGGGGCTGCTAATAGACCCACTGCCCACATGTAAAGCTTCTAGTGGCTGTGCGTTTTCATTTTTCAGTTGTTTCAGAATCTATAGTAAGTTATCAGTAGAAATCTGATTCAGGAACCTCCTCCCTATAATACTTAAAAAAGTACCCCAGGTGATCTCGGTGTGGGCTTTCCAATGTGCATCACATTTGGCTTGCAGAACAGACTGAGTGTGAGCCTTCTTTTAAGGAAAGTAAAAGTGCGAAGGATCTGGCAAAACATTGGTCTTCAAGTCAAATTAGAGACCAAAGCCAGACTTCCAGTTCAGGACCTGAGCACGATGACAGTTTCCTCAGAGGCCAGAAAAGGAATCTATGCTGTTGAAGGGAAGGCAGAGAGAGTGACGGCAATGTTTTGTGCCGTGCATGTGGTTAGAGTTTGAGGTGTGTGAGTTTTCTTGGTTCTCGCATAATATTACAAGGTAAGGAGGCAAGATGGGCAAGACCAGGAATGTTCTCAGGTCTGTCGGCCATACTGTCCAGGGTAGCCTGGGGCTGCGTTTCCCGCACATGTCGGACAGGAATTTGGGAAAGTGAAACAGTTTTTATCTAAATACTTGTCTGTAGCACTGGGACTGGAGGCCTCCCTGAATTCTCAGCAGATTCCAGATCCACCATCTCCCTTCCCTGAATCACGTGTCTACCAGAACGATTCCAGAGCCTTATTATCACTTAATATCCACTCAGTGTTTATATTTTCTCAATTATAAGACGGTGATGATTATCGTTAATCATAAGACACTTTGCTTGTTTGAATCAGGATCCAAATAAAGTTTATACAGTGGGATTGGTTGACGTGACTGTCTTTTTTAATCTATAGGTTTCCCTTTACCTTTTTTCCCTTGCAATTTTTATAATTTTTGATGTTTTTGAAGAAACTAGGTCATTTTTCCTGTGGAGTTTCCCACCGTCTTAATTTTGCTGATTACATCCCCAGGGTGTTGTTTACTATGTTTCTCTGTCACCTATATTTCTAACCCTCTGAGGTGGTGGTGATATTTGACCACATCCGAGTTTGATTTGGGAAGTGATCTTGCTGCCTCTCCAGCCTCACCTACCTGCTCCTTCTTGCCCATTTGGTTTCTATCCCGCTGGCCTTGATCATTCTAGGCTCCCTCCAAAGGGCTGTTGCATGGCTGTCCCATCTGTTTCTTACCTCCTTCGAGTCTTGGCCCAAATATTCTCTTCGTGATGAGGCCTGCTGTGGCCACCTATGAATACATATATCCTCAGACCAGCACCTCTAGTTCTAGAAAAGTATCTGACACATGGTAATGGTCCATACGTATGCGTTGGATGAATTAAAGAAAGGGAAGAACTCTTCTTCTAATTCTTACTCTGCCTATGATGACAATAGCAATAATAGCAAACATTCACTGAATACCCACTCTGTGCCAGTATGCTATGTGCTTAGCTTATTTCATTGTCACAACAACATAGGATCAGTCCTATTATTATCATCCCATTCTACAAACAAGTGTAGTGGGCATAGAGATGCACTGCCAGGTCCTCCTTGAAAGGAAAGCTTATACTCCCTGTCGGTAGAGAGTGCTGTCAGTAGAGAGCCTCCAGCAGTCAGCCTCTTGTTTAATGCCATGCATATCCTGGCCTGTCTAAATAGATGATTGATCCAGGCCATCCCAGCCAACAAGGGCCAACTTTGTTGGACCACATACGTTCCAGACTTCCCTTTGGGGTTGGCTGAGGCTTTGTCGCAGTTCAGTGTTTCCTTCTGCCTAATCTTGATTCCTCCACTTCCCCTGTCTGCAAGCATTGATTTCTAATAAATGCCCTATAAGCCAAGCTCCATCTCAGCATCTTCATATGGGAAACCCCTGTTTGTGACGTCAAGGAAACGAAAGTTTAGAGAGTGAGCTAATCTTCCCAAGATTATAGTGTGGTGGGTGGTAGGGCAGGGATTTTACTGAGCTGTGGTCTCTTTGATGTGATGTGCTGTTTCTAGAAGTACCACACACCTCTCAGAACCCAGAATGCAGGGAAGGACCATAAGCAGTATAGCTCAGCTCTTTTCTGGTTTTCACCAGTTTTGGTGAGGCAGCCTATCAACATCTAACATGTTTCCATAGGAAATTGGGTTCTTAGTCACAAATGGCTGGGCTGAGTGAGGTGAGGGGTGGTAGAATGTTAGAAGGGTGGAGAGAGGCCCCTCTGTGGAGAGCCTGGAAAGCTAGCAGAGGACTCCATCCTCGGGCAATTGGGAGCCTCTGAGTTTCTTATGGAGGGAATGATCTGCTGAAAGGGATGCTTTAGCAAGGTAAACGCAATGCGTGGAATGGGCTGGAGGAGGGGAAGACTGGAGCCAGGGAGACAAGTTAGGCCAGGAAGATAGTAGCAGAGAAGTGATGTGGCTTGAACTGAGCTGAGACATCAAGACAGGGACAAAGTAGAGGCACCGTCAAAGAAAAAACAACGTGGCTTTGGAGTAGGGGGCAAAAGAAGGAAGAAGCAAAGTAAAGATGAATTCCATGCCATTAAACTTGAAAACATGCTTAATTTTACTAATCAAAGAGGTATAAAACAATACAACTATCAGATTCCATTTTTACTCATCAGAGTGACATCAATTGCGAGTGCTCGAGGTTTTTAAGGGTTTGTGGAAATGGCCATTCTCATATTCTCCAGTGGGATCAGTACACCCTTTTTAGACAAATATGTCACAATTCTGAGAAGAAATCCTAAAATGGTGGTCTTTGATTTCTTAATTTCAGTCAATTAACTGTGTGGGGAATGGGAAAAAGAGGTGAAAAGGATCACATTTCTTAAAGCAGGGATCCCTATGAGTCCCTGCTTTCATCTTTGGAGCTTTTAGTGACCTCAGGTCCATAAACCTTGCCTTATCTCCTGGTCCCACAGGTGGGTCCCTTCCCTGTGTCCCATAACATTGCTTACTTTTTTTTTTTTTTTTTAAACCACTGGAATCACTTTGTAATCTGTTTTATTTCTTCCCTCTAGACTTCGGGATCCTCAAGTTATGATTATATGTGTTTCTCTTGCCCAGCCTGGAGAAGGCACTCATCACATATTTGATGAGTAAATGATTAAAGGCTAAGTAGTGAGGAATGACTTATTTTCAAGTTCAACTCCTAGAATTCAATAATACCTGCAAGCTACAAGTATATGTGTGTGAGGGTACCATGCAGAGAGGTGACTGTCCATCTAGCTTTATCTAGTTTGAGGATGAGTTCCTGATTCCTTTGCTGAGCTCCAGGGTCCAGTCCCTGGGGCTGTTTTCTATGCTTCCTTAAGAAGTATGTATGTTCTTCAGGTCCTGTCTGAATTCTGCTCAGGTTCAGGTGGAACTCCTTTCCAGCTCAACTAACTGCCACAGAAGGAAAAAGATCCCTTCATCTTCCCAGTCCTAGGGCAGGTGTTTCCTAGGTGGAGTCAACCAACTCTTTCTTCTTTCTTTGGCTTTCGTGGCATATTTGGGCTCCTCTTTCATCTATTGTTCCATGGATACCAGAGGTCTCTTGAAAACTCCTCCCTTGTTTATCTGACAGCAATTAGCTGCTAACAACCAACCACCTTTTACCAAAGTTCTCTGGCTTTGAGCAGGTAGTCTAAAGGCTGTGGTGTGACTGCCTCAGAGAGGTGGTGCGAGAGGCTTTCAGACTAAAGGAGAGCCAGCTGTCATCCTGTTGGCGAAATGGAGGCTGCAGACTGGGACCGTATGTTTGTGGACTGGCTAGGAAAAATGAATATTTATTGAACTCCGGTTAAGTGAAAGCCACAGGGCCCTCTGAGTCAGGCCTGGGCATGCCAAAGTGGATGCAGCTGGATGGGGAGGCCCGGTTATGGCTCAGGGATCCTTGCCGAGTTAGTTTGGCTATTTCAGGTAGTGAAAGTGGAGACAACGCAGGTTGCCTCAGGTCTGGGGCTTTGGTGTAGGGATACCAGGAAGGAAGGTGGTGGGAAACATTTCTGTAGGCCTCATGGAGAAGGGGAACGTTGTTCAAGGTCTAGTGTTACTCTAGCAACCAACTTTTCTCCCCTTGAAACTGCGGTGGGGGCTGGGAGCCCAGCTTCCTCCAAGAATTTCCCACCATTATGGTATCTATGCTATCTCTGCCTCTGCTCTCTTGCGGCTGCAGACTGGCTCTTTTTTTCTGCTGCCTTGTGGCCCCTGCTTACTGCCATTCCTTGTAGTGCTCTCTGCTTCATGTTACCACTCTGCTCTCTATTGATTCTATGTGTATTATATTTAGAAATTCTTAAGAATAAAGAGCTGGTTTGAGAATGGGCATTGAGGGTGAGTCGCAACCCACCTCTCAGGCTGGTCTATAGGTGGTTACTTTTGGGGAAGTTCTGACATCTGGTTCAATGAGAGAGCCCAAGGTAGCAAGATAATCTGGTGCAGAGGTGTCCAGAGCTGGCTGGGGGCCTGGCGGGCCCTCAGAGTAGCATGCCCCATGCCTTGCCAAAGCAAAGCAGAGTCCCTGTCCTAGGGGGCGTTTGATATCTATTGGGATACTAAGAAGATTTCTAGAAATTTCCAGAATATCCAGACAAGGGGAATGAGATGAGATTTTACTTTTCAGAACTAAAATGTAAGGTGGGTAGGATGTGGTGTGTGGAGCAACCCACAAGCCCACAGCTGGGAGAAATATTAGAGAAAGTTGGATGAGGTAGAGGGAGATGACAATAAGTGTCAGAGGTTTTGAGCTAACAGTACTTAAACCCCTCCTGCCTGGAGTAGGACCTGATCTGGTACTAAAGCTGAGCTGGGCTTGCAGGAAAGGGTCTGCAAGCTTCAGCTGTGAGTATAGGCAGTGATGGACTGACCATGGCCACAGTGGACAAGTGAAGATGGACCCACATGTAATAAGTGATGACAGTACCACGTCTATGTAGAAAAGGGGATGTTCCACATAACATACGCTGTTGGGACCTGTTTTCAAATGAAGAGAATTCTGTTCTCACTTTAAACTCCTAAATGCTGGCAAAAATCACCTAATCTGTGAACATATTGCTAAAGCCACTCCTAAGGAGATTCTACCCAAGGAAAGGTCAGAAGCCACAGAATAGAGATATAAGGAGGGGCTGGCGATGAGAATATTCCAGCAGGGGCTGAAGGGTCGCTGACTAGCTCTCCTGTTTAGGGGCTTTAAGCATTGGTGAAGGCAGGGGTGAACCTTGTATGGCTTAGAGGTCCCGGGTTCTGTCTTTGCCAGGCCTACAGTCATAGGGCTGCTCATCCCCTCCTTCTAGGAGCAGGAGGGGCCTTCAGAAGACAGTCCTTTTGAGTTCTTTACTGTCCCATAGGTCATTGGCAACTCATTCAGGATGCATAATTATCTGAATGACAATACAATGTATGTGTTATAGCTATCTCCCATAAGGCCTCCCCTGGCAAAGCAAACTCAAGTCAAAGCAAACATATTCTTTTAAAGTCCTTTTGAGGGGGATGACTGATGTGCCCTCTTATCTTCTATCTGTGGAGTGTGAACACCTAGTCCACCTACTTTCCTTCCCCTCTCCCACAAAAAGAAAGAAAATAAAAAGGAAAGAAAAAATGTCCCTTTGTCCTATGTTGGTACTGCTCTCATGGTGGGTCATTTCCTACACTGGGTTATAGTAATTGGTGTCCTTGTCTGTCCTCCCCCGCTAGACTGTGGTTCTCTAAGCAGGATCTGTGCCTTTTAATAATGACTTCATCTTGTGTTTGTCTGTCTTTTGACACATACTGTACCTTCTGTATCCATCATGTCAGTGGACCCTCACTTTGTGAGGGAAGTGAAGAGGGCATTACCATTATATACTTATTTGGTAAATGAGAATTAAATACCTTGCCTCAAGTAATAGGCAATAATGGTTTTGCACACCATTAGAGCAGCTTCAAGCTCTGGCTCTGCTAGCTTCTCCCTCTGTGGCCTTATGAAGGATAATTTATCTCTCCAAGCCTTGGTTTTTTTCATCTACGAAAGGTAGAAAACATTTACTTCATAAAATTACTGTGAGGCTTGAGATAGTTGATGTGTGTGTGTGTGTGTGTGTGTGTGTGTGTGTGTGTGTGTGTGTATACATATACATACATATAATCTTTTAGCACAGCATATTTCACATAGCAAATGCTCAATAAGTGTTAAATATTACTGTGAATAGAAAGCCTGAGTCTTACTCCTTTGTGATGTTATTCATTATTATTTATTGAGCAATTATATGTACTACCTCTGAGTTATGTGTCTTGCCCCAGTTAATTTTCATAAAACTGTGAATTTTTCCCTCCTTTATTTTATAGATAAGGAAATGGAGACCCAGAAAGGTTAAATTCTTAACCGAGGTCACCCTGCTGTTAAGTGACCCAATTAATATTTAAATCCATTTTTTGCTAACATTTATGTTTGTGCTTGTCACCATTATGCTAAGTTGTCTCCCCAGGTTTGTCATGCTTCTACTCTCTATAGGGTCTGATCTCAGTTCTGGATTTAAAGGTAGTCAAAAATGACCTTTAAGCTCTGTCCAAGTGAATTGGACAGACTTTCACAATTTGGTTTATTTGTGAGCCACCTAAGGGTGCAAAGAAAGATGAGTTATGGCTACAAAAGAGTCAAGATCTGTGCTCATTTCAGCCCTTAGCAAGTGAGTGGTCTTCCATCTGCTCAGCTGAGAGCTAGGTCATGTCTGTGACCCTAGGTCTACCTACTTCCTTGAGAAGCAAACTCTTCTGTTCCTGGTCTAGTTTCTACTGCTTAGTAGCCAACAGGAGGCTGTCAGGTCCACCTAACTGGCGCCTAGAAGATGCTCAAGAAATATCACCTGCAAGTGAATACATGAGCTAAGCCCCATGTTATATGTGCAGCACATGTAGGAATTTTGAAGGGAGAGATCTGAAGGGATACAAAAAAAATTATAGACTGTCCCTTTTGAGTGACGTGACTCAAAAGCATTTTGTTTAGAGACCCGAAGGAAGCTAATATTAATAATACTGACTAGTTATTAGGTACTCTGCCAGATGTGTTCATCATCTTTCCTCATTAAATCTTCTCATAGCCTCAATGATAACGACCCTCTGTTGGATGCAGAGTGTATTATAATTATGGGGAACGGAGTGATTAAAAATTACGGTCTTGTGTCAACTGTGATCTGTCCCTCTACTGTGTGCAGAACTGTGAAGGAGTTGAAGGGGGAGTGCAGCCTCCTTCCCCCAGGCCCTCCTGCCTAGAGCTCTGCCCTGTGAAATTACAGTGATTTCCCCCGCTTGGAGTCTGAGAGTACAAGGATCCAAAACTTGCTTTAGTCCAAATCATATAATTAATTCCATGGTGGAGTTAGGATTAAATTGCACTTCTGTCTAGCTTTCCCCACTGCTACATTTTGCCATATAATGTTTCATGAACTGAAGCCTAAAGAGAATTGGATTTATTTCTAACTTTACTGTTGACTAGTGTGTCACCCTGATGAGTCTTTTTTTTTTTAATTAAATTTATTGGGGTGACATTGGTTAATAGAATTATATAGGTTTCAAGTGTATAATTCAATGCTGCATCATCTATATAATGCATTGTGTGTTCACCACCCAAAGTCAAATCTTCTATCACCATGTATTTGCCCAGCTTTACCCTCATCTTCCTCCCCACTCCCCGCTTTCCTTCTGGTAACGACTAAACTATTGTCTGTATCTATGAGTTTTTGTTTGTTTTGTTCATTTGTTGCGTTCCGTTTTATATCCCACATATGAGTGAAATCATATGGTTACCTTCTCAGTCTCTTGGTGTTTTTCTGTTTCACCTAAAGGAAGCCTGTCTTCACTTGGCCCATGCTCTCAGACCAAAGTGGGAGGGCTCAAAAGAGGAATAGTTCCATGTCTTCTGAGGTACTTAGAGGTCAAGATTATATTTAATACAAAATGAGCTCGCTATCCTGAAAATATCTGAAACTGATGAGAGCTGGGAAATTAAATTAGCACAGAAGCAAATCAGATTTTTGGAATGTGTAATCTGTCTTTAAGACTCCAAACTTTGGGATAGAAATATTTAAATAATTGAGTGTGTTTACTTTCTTTCATTTTTTTATTGAGATGTTTGGCAGCATATGAATTAGATTATGAATCTTGTTTTCTCAATGTGTGGTTTTGCTTGCATACATGTCCTTAGCATGGAATAGATGCTCAAATAGTACTTGTTAAATTCATGAAAAATGTAGCCTTGCCTGCTAATTATTTTATTGTCCTAGAATATACATAACAGAAAATTTACCATTTTAACCATTTTTAAGTGTTCAGATCAGTGGCATTAAGTACATTCACAATGTGAAACCATCACCATCATCCATCTCCAGGACTTTTTCATCTTCCCAAACTGAAACTCTGTACCCATTAAACACTAACTCCACATCCCCTTCTCCTTGCAGCCCCTGGCAATCACCGTTCTACTTTCTGGTGAATTTGATTACTCTAGGTACCTCATATCTGTGGAATCAAGCAGTATTTATTTATTTATTTTTTAGAACTGGCTTATTTCACTTAGCATAGTATCCTTAAAGCTTAATTATGTTATAGCATGTGTCAGGATTTCTTTCCTCTTCAGGCTAAATAATATACCATAGTAGGTATACATCACATTTTGTGTATCCATTCATCAGTTGATAGACACTCAAGTTGTGTCTGCATATATGGTGAATAGTGCTGCTATCACTTTCAGTTTATAGATGAGGCCCCTTTGTTTCCATCCTAGCTCCTGCTTTCAATTTTGCCTGCTTATTTTCATATCCTGTGTCATCTTTAGCACTGAGAATTAATACTTTTTCTAGTCTCCCAGAATAGCATTTTGGGGTCCTCTTTCAATATTGTATCATAAAGCCAAGCGAAAAACTTGATTGGAAAAATGTTTCTGACGGTAAACTTGTGGGCAAGCTATTTTGCTTCCTGCTTTGAATCTTGCTATTAAATTGCCCACTTTTAATTCTGTCAAGACATTGATCTTTCTGTTTACTTGCCAACGTGTGGTTTGTAGGGGAGGCTGTGCAGGGTGGAGTGGCCCATTCCTGTGCGATGCTGGGGCTCCCGGCTCTTCTGCCCTTAACGTTCTGCACGTGTTCTCTGCTGCATCACTGTCACTTCTGTCCCTGTATTTCAAATGGAGCTTCCAAAGCCCGGAGCAGTCACCTGGTTGAGAAATTAAAACAACAACAACAACAACAACAACAACAACAACAACACCACCACCACCACCACCAACAACAAAACAATACTTAAAGAATAGCTCAGGTTTATTTAACTCTAAAAGGTTTGACTTTATTTAGGTCTCAATCGTAATGCTTCATGAATCTTTCCAACTGGGTATCTTTTGGCATTTCAGTTTCCCTGAGCCCTACACCCTTGGTTTGGGGGTGGGGGAAGGGAGGTGTCCTGCCTTGTGCTTCATCACAGTAAAGTTATTCTGGGTCTCAAAAGGCCTCATAAATCTGTTCCCCAGATGGAAGTCTCCATAAAAGGCTCCTCTCTTTGTGCAAGTCTCAAATTTCCCTTCAATTTAAATTCAACAAATGAATAATCAAATGGATGAGGTAAATTGTAATACTGAAAACATCTTTTTTGAGGTAAATTGTAATACCGAAAACATCTTTTTTGAGGTAAATTGTAATACCGAAAACATCTTTTTTAATAAGTGAGCGCTTGTGAATTCTGACCTTCCTCCTTAGTTTATGTGTAGCCACGTCTGTGGCAGGTTAACTGGCAATTCCTCAGAAACAAAAGTCAAGGATAAGCCGAAGGCCGTTAACCAACACACGGCTTTGAGTGAGCAAAATGTCAGCAAGTCTCAATATTTTAATTACTTCTTTTCTTCCTTCTTTCCTTCGTTCGTTCGTTCATTCCTTCTTTCTTTCTTTTCTTTTTTTTTACGCCTATAGCACCTGGTTTTCCTAGGTGGTCTCCCATCGAAGTACTAACCAGGTCTGACCCTGCTTAGCTTCCGAGATCAGACAGGATCAGGTGTGTTCAGGGTGGCATGGCTGTAGACTTAATTACTTATTTCTTAAAAGGAATTTCATAACACAAGTTTGAGTTTCTTGGGAGTAGTTTATAAGAGCCTAAGATTTTTTTTTTAAAGAGGAAAGTTAAGGGAAAGGTAGACCCAGAGGCACAGGACTCACTGGTTGACCTTGGGAGTGAAAAAGGTGACTTTGGAGTGAAGGACAGGGTCTCAAGGTGCTGGTCGTGGTTCCTGCTCTACAGACCCAGTGAGGCATTGGTGGTGCTTTTAGGACTGGTGGCCTGGTGCTATGTGCTGCCACAGGGCACTGGCTAATGACACTGTGCAGGATTGCAAGCTTCGAACTGTCCCCTAAATCAGAAGCCTTGCAGCAACCTGGGGCTGGATCTTCCTTCTGCCTGGTACTGCTGCTTTGCATTACAGATGTGTGTGTGTGTGTACTCTTCTACCTGATACATAATTCTCTCGGCCTTTTATGATTTTTTTAAATTATAAAAGTACCACATATTGATTGAAACAATTTTATTTTATTTAGTCTTATTTTTTATTCAAAAAAATTTATTTTATTTTATTTTTTATGATGATATTGGTTAACGAAATCCAATAAAGAGTGAAACAATTTTAAGCAATGAAGAATAGCATAAAGAAAAAACTTAATTATCTCCCTTCCTTCTGGTTTCTCCCCATCATAGAACTGGATGTGAATCCTGTTGTTTTCCTGCTTTATAGAAACACAAACCATATATCTTATTATCTTATATTAAAGAAGTGAAGTCATATTATACTATTATTTTGCAATTTGTTTTTCTCAATATATCATGATTATTTCCCCAAATCTACGTGTTGAGAACTAAATCATTTAAGATTGGCATAAATTATATATAAAAATTTGCTATAACTCAATCCTATAAATTATGTATAGACTTTCCAATTGTTTTTAGTTTTTTAGTATTATAAACAAACTGAAGTCCTGTGTACATAAGTGCTGAAGCTTTTATTTTCTGTAGAATAGATATTTTGAAGCAGGATTTCTAGGTATGTTTAACTTCAGTTTTAACATATATTGAAACAATTTAATTTCTGAAAAATAGAGTAATTCACATCACCAACAATGTATGAGAGTGCCCATTCCTTCACATTCTCTCAAAGACAGATGCTGTCGGTATTTCAATTTTTTGTCGAAGATACCTTATTATTGCTTTAATTTCTAATACTTTGATTACTAGTGAGAATGAGCATTTTTTTTCATAAATGTATTAGTTATTTGCATTTCCTCTCTCATGAATTACCTGTCTATGTGTAATTTTTCATATTTTGGGGGTTGTTTCTTTTTTGTTATTAATTTACATGATTAAAAATATTAGCGATATTAACCCTAGGGCTGTCATGATGATACAAATATTTTCTTATGGTCTATTGCTCATCTTTTGACTTTGTGGTGTATTTCGTCATGCAGACACCATGACAACATGGCAAAATCCTTTTGTAGTCAAATCTCTCAATCTTTTTTTTTTTTTTGGCTTCTGAGATTTTTGTTTCTCTTAAGACCTTTTCTACTCTAAGCAAACATTTTTCCCCCAATATTGTCTTCTACAACTTTTATTGCTTATTTTGACATTAAAACTCAATCTCTCCCGGAATTTACTTTTTAATATGGTATGGAGGACAGGACGCTTAATTAAATTTTTTTCCAGATGCTTTCCAGTTATGCCAACATCATATATGAAATAATTCATTTCCCTCCCTTTGAATTGATGTGCTTCCTCTATCGTATAGTAAGTCCCTATGTACCCTTGGATCTGCTCCTCGGTTCTTTTCTCTTTCATTGATCTATTCGTCTGTTCCTGTGCCAACTCTATAGAGTTTATAATGGCTTTAAAATTAGTTTTAATACATGGAATGGCAAGCTCCCTCATCATTTTTGTTTTAAAACTTTTTTGGGGGGCAGTTTTTGTACATTTATTCTTCCATGGAAATGTTAAGATTATCCTATCTAGCACGTAAACATTCTGGTGTTCTGATTGGAATTCTTATTATTTCAAATTATTTAATTAATTTTGGAAGATATATATTATTTCATTGTTTTTCCATCCAGGATCATTTTGTTTTATGTCTTCTAATAAAATTCTATAGCTTACTTAGTTTAAGTTTTATGTTTCTTGTTACATTTATTCAAAGATACTTTTCTCCTCTATTATGAATAAGATTATCTTTTTTTTTTATTTTTTGTTATTGAGAATTATTTTTTTAGAGCAGTTTTAGGTTCACAGCAAAATTGAGTGAAAGGTAAGAGATTTCCCATATACTCCCTCCCTCCACATATGTATAGCTTTCCTCACTACCAACATTCCTTACCAGAGTGGGACATTTTTTATTAATTGATGAACCTATATTGACCTATCAAAATCACCCTAAGTCCACAGTTTACATTAGAGTTCACTCTTGGTGTTGTACATTCTGTGGGTTTGGACCAACGTATAATGATATGTATCCATCACAGTATCATACAGAGTATTTTCATGGCCCTGAAAATCTTCCATGCTCTGCCTGTTCATCTCTCCTCTACCTGCCAACCACTGAGCTCTTTACCGTCTCCACCGTTTGCCTTTTCCATAATGTCAAATAGTTGGAATTATACACTATGTAGTCTTTTCAGATTGGCTTTTTCATTTAGCAATATGCATTTAAGTTTCTCTATGTCTTTTCAGGGTTTGGTAGCTCATTTCTTTTTAGTGTTTACTAATACACCATTGTCTGGATATATCACAGTTTATTCATTCACTTGCTGAAGGTCATCTTGGTTGTTTCCAAGTTTTAGTAATTATGAATAAAGGAGATGTAAACATCCTTGTGCAGGCATTTGTGTGGATAAAAGTTTTCAGCTCTTCTGGGTAAATTCCAGGGAGCATGATTGCTAGATCATGGTAAGAGTATGTTTAATTTTGTAAGAAACTACCAAACTGTCTTCTGAAGTAGGCTTACCATTTTGCATTCCCACCAGCAATTAATGAGAGTTCTTTCTCCACATCCTTACCAATATTGTCAGTGTTCTGGATTTTGACCATTCTAGTAGGTGTATAGTAGTATCTCATTGTTGTTTTAATTTTCATTTCCCTGGTAACATATGACACGGGGCATATTTTCGTATATTTATTTGCCATCTGCATATTTTCCTTGGTGAAGTGTCTGTTAAGATCCTTGGACCCTTTTAAATCAGCTTGTTTTCCTAATGTTGAGTTTTAAGAGTTCTTTATATATTTTGGGAACAGTCCTTTATCAAATGTGTCTTTTGCAAATATTTTATCCCAGTCTGTGATTTGTCTTCTCGTTCTCTTGGTTTTCACAGAGCAGTAATTTTTAATTTTAATAAGTCCGGCTTAATAATTCTTTCTTTCACGAATTATGTCTTTGGTGTTGTATCTAAAAAAATCATCATCACACCCAAGGCCATCTCAGTTTTCTCCTATGTTATCTTTTAGGAGTTTTATAGTTTTGCATTTTACATTTTGGTCTGGGATCCGTTTTAAGTTAATTTTTGTGAGAGGGCTAGGCTTGAATCTAGATTTATTATTATTTTTTTTGCACGTCCAGTTGTTCTAGCACCATTTGTTGAAAAGACTATCTTTGCTCCATTGAATCACCTTTACTCCTTTGTCAAAGATCAGTTGACTATATTTATATGGGTCTATTTTTGGGCTCTCTGTTCTGCTCCATTGATCTTTTTGTCTATTCTTTTGCCAATAATACAATAACCAAGAGAATCAGAGGACTGTATTGATTACAGTAGCTTTATAGTAAGTGTTGAAGTCAGATAGTGTCAATCCTTTAACTTTGTTCCTCTTCTTCAATATTATGTTGACTATTCTGAGTCTTTTGCTTCTCTATGTAAACTCTAGAAGTAGTTTATAAATAGCCACAAAATAACTTGCTGGGCTTTTGATTGTGATTGTATTGAATCTGTAGATCACATTGGGAAGAATTGACATCTTGATGATATTGAGTCTATTTTTATCCATGAACATGGAATATCTTTTAATTTATTTAGTTCTTTAATTTTTTTCATCAGAGTTTTGTAATTTTCTTTATATAGACCTTACACATATTTTGTTAGATTTATACCTAAGTATTTTAATTTTAGGAGTGCTAATGTAAATGGTATTGTGTTTTTAATTTCAAATTTCACTTGCTTATTGTTGGAGTATAGGAAAGTCATTGGCTTTTGTGTATTAACTTTGTATCCTGCAACTCTATTTCCTTTTTAAACTGGTTATTGTTATCATAAATAATAGCATGTGGATTTTGTTCTTTTATTATATGTGGCTACCTCATCAAATTTTCTTACTATTTATAATATGTTTTTAAAGTAGAATCTTTTAGTTTTCTAGGTGTACAGTCATATCTATCTATTTCCATACATCTAAACGTCTATACAGTCTTATTTCTTTTAATATTTATACCTCTTAAGTTAATTTTGTCTTATTGCATTAATGAGAACTTGTAAAAGTAGATTGAATAATTTGGTGAGGGAGCCATCTCTGTCTTAGTCCAGATTTTAATGGCTTTAGTATTTCATTGTTTAATATAATGTTTGTTGTAGGTTTGATAAATAGGTTTTTATCAAATTTTTAAACAAATTAGAATTGGTTTCTGCATTTTATCAAATACCTGTTTTTCTTCAGTATTAATATTATATCCTCCCTCCAAGTAAACCTGTTTCCAAAGGCTCCACTAAAACTGTTGCTTTCAGCTGGTAATAAAAGTTTCACAGTTAGCAGAGAATGTCATATTTGGGTAACCTGCCATATCCTCTGGAGGCCCTGGCAGGTGTCAACTTGGAGATGTCATATACATATCATGGGGCAGGGCACAGCAAGACAGAAACTAGGGCCTTACAATGAGGGGTGGAGGTGAGTGTGTCACTTCTGAAGGAGCTGGAGGAGCACTCAAGTAGAGTGCATGAAGCAAGGGCTGGGTGAGGAGAGCAGATTACCAGCTGTCATCAATCAAAATGTCAACGTGAATCTTTGAGGCAAGGGTGAGGCTGAGAGTGGAAGCCAGTAAGATCCCTCACTAAGCATTGGGTCGAAAACTTAAGAAACCAGTGGAGCAGTTGATGTGAACTGCAGTTGAGGTCCTGAGCCAGCCCAGGTGAATAGGGTAGTAGGAAATGAATTGTGAGGAGCAGATATGTGTGGTCCAATGTAATCTTCACAGCTTAGGGCTCTTTGTTAAAGCCCTAAAATCTTGCTTCTTTGTCTTCTTCTGGGTTGTCTTGAATACAGAGTTTGATAGGCATGTGTGAATAAAATGCTGGCTGAAAAATATTGAATAAGACACATAACAATCTTTCTCAATTATTAATGGATGCTTTCATCCTTTACAAAGGAAGAATTATGTTAAGGCAAACATTTTAAAACAATCCTTAAAAAAAATAAAAACAAAACATCGACAAAAAGTATGATCTGGAAAATGTAGAAAAATATAAAGGAAAAATAAGAATAGCTAATAATTCCATCCCTTAAAGATAACTTCAATTGATCTTTTAGTGTATCGTCTAGTTTTTTTTCCCTATGATTTGAGATCATATGGAATCTATATAGATAAGCAATTATTTTGCTTTCTTCATTGTTGTTATACCATAAGCGTTTTCTAGTGTCTTTAAGGTATGTGATCAGGGATTTCATCTGTGTTCAAGCTCTATCCTCAGTGCCTAGCACAATGCCTGCCATGTACGCGAGGAGCTTATTTGTTGAATGACTCTAGTAAGTCATTAAAATCTCTTCGTGAATATAGCTTTAAAAGCTACATGAAATTCCTCTTATGGACATGCCCTAATTTACAGAAGTTTTAGAGACCACTGTTCTCCTTTTTTTTCTAGCCACCTGTCTTCCCATGGCTCAGCCATCCTGAATCTCTAGGAGGTTCTAGAGTGCACTAGTTCTTCTTCTCATCCTTTCTGTTTTGTGCTTGATATTTCCTCCACCCTTTGCTCTCTGTGCTTGGCTAACTTGTCCTTGCCTTTTAGGTTCCAGCTTAGCAGACATTTCTAGTGAG
>NW_011888910.1:1425426-1429821 GCF_000151845.1 Pteropus vampyrus
GTAGTTAGGACTGTGAATAATATAAAAAAGGGAGGTGACAGTTTATTAAAGGAGGCTATATAGGGAAGAGCCACTTAGCTATTTATTGTCGATTCTCCCTCCAACCCCATGGTGTTCTCACTGGTGATGAAACTCCTTTTCCAATATCCCAGGTGCATTTGCAGTGAGTTTGTCCACTGACACACAGAAAAGCAGCTTCTAAATTTATCAAACTTTCATGTGCACATGAATGCCCTGGGAATCTTGATAAAAAGCAGATTCTGATTCCCTAGGTCCGGGTGGGACCGAGATTTTCCGTTTAAACAAGTTCCTAGGAGATGCTGATGCTGAGAGGTCTTGACTGCCTGCTGAGTAGCACGGCTTTAAATCAGTAGGATTTAACGTTTTAAAGTTTGCTTGTTTGCTTGTTTACCTTTTAAAACTTCACCTACTGTTTATAAATAAGCAAATGACACTCCTTTGTCACACATCCCATTCCCAGGTTCTGATATGCCTCTGATAGACTGATGACCCGCTGGGTGAGAATCCCAGCATCCTCTGTGCTCCTCTATTAGTTAAACAGAATTTTACTTTTTAGAGCAAGTATTTCAAAAACAATATCTTTAGTGTTCCTGACACAAATATTATCAAATCGAGAAGGATTTTTTTCAAACTGTATACCATTCCCACCCATTTTTTTTCTGGTCAGTTATTTTTATGGTTACCATCTTGTGTTTTTCATATTATTTTCACGTGAGAAACTTAAAATTCTCCATGAATCCTCCCAACTTCATGAATTCTTCACAACGACCCTATGAAGGTGATTGATGCAAGGCTTCCGTAATGTAGAATTCCAAATAATATTGAGTGACTTAGTGTGATTCTACTAAATCATAAAGGAAGCAGGCCCTTATAAGAGAGTAGAGTAGCATTTGCTCTTTGTTTCCATGCTTCTCAAAGTTTGAGTCAGGTACCACGTTAGCCAGCTCTTGCTGCAGGAATGAACTGACTGTGGGAAGAAATATCATCCATCCTCACTGATGCCATTATACATCCTTTTTTTCCAGACATTATTTCATTTCCACCGAAATGCCCTTATTTTGCACGTGTCAACAAAGAAAACATTTCTACCGTGGTTAAAGGTCAAGGTGTTTGGGGTTTTATTCTCTCTCTTCACTTCCATTGAGAAAGTATTGAGAATGTTAAGTTTCTATTTACTTAGTAGGCTTTATTACCAATTATGCTTTCTAGCTGGGGCTTTAAAAATTAATTTCTAGATCTAACGATCTGAGAATAACCCATGTAACTCTGCTTAGTTTTTTTCTTTTCCCTACCTTATCCCTCTTTGCTCCATTTTCTTTTCCTAGCCTGATGTTGCTGTTGAACTGTTCTATGGACTGGTGGAGAGTCCCATCATCCACCATGACCCCAGGCTCACTTCAGTGGGTCATGGCCACCTCCCACGAGAGGGTGAACACATCCAAGTACATGAACTGGGGCGGGGGAAGGAGTCTGCAGGGTGGGGCTTTCTCCACGGCTGTGTCCCTGACTCAGTGTGTGGCCTTGGGTACACCTTTTAGCCTGTTTGGCTAAACCTCTTTGCTCCGGATGCTACCCGTCCTCTGGAAATCTAGAAAGCAGTTCCCAAAGAATTATGGCATCTTTATCCTTGCAGATGTTTTGTGAAGATTTAGGAAGAACTCTGTTAACAGATTTGTTCTCCGGCTCTAGTTCCTTACATTGTTTATAAATACACCTCTCACACGAGAAGATCTACTCTCACAGCTCCTAAATTTGTGTATGTACATGCACGTACACATTTACAGAGAGGCAAAAAATGAAACGCATCCTATAGTAAATACACATTTGCCTGGGATGGCTTCTTTGTCACTGCAAAAATATTGCCCCTAGCCAGTTACCAGAAATTTACATAACTCACTAATAAATACCCCAGATCTGTTCAATTTTCTTCCTCAAGCACTTATCTATTCTTTTGCCATCTCAAGCAATTAAATATGCTTGTATCAGCGTTTGCCTTTCTAGCTCTCCTTTTAACATTAAATAACTCTCCTTCCCCCTTTTAAACCCTCTGAACTTCAGTCTTGCAACACAGATCAGGAAAAAGCCAGGTTTGGAAACCATGGAGGAATGGGCACAAAACCATCTACTTTTTCTTTGCTGTGGAAAAAGAGGTTTTACTTGGGGGTGGAGTATTTTTTAGAGGCTTCCAGGCTACTAATATTCTCTTCTTGTTTCTAAAATTCCTCTCCCAGATTGAGACTCCCACAAATCACTGTGACCTCCACAGAGAATAAAGATCCTTGGGATACACTCTCATTTTGAAATATTCTAAAAACATGAAGTTTGGAGCTGTAGGACCTGCAGTCCCAACTCTGTGCTCCTCTCCTCTGGGACAGGACCACCAGGGGCATCCCTGTCTCTAGCAGAGGGAAGCACATTGCCTGGCTTGGATGAAAGGTGTCTAAGTTAGAGAGGGACATGGAGGAAAGGGAATAAAACAAAAGTGAGATCAATTTGCATTCAGATGTTTGCATTAAATATTAATAGCACTTGGGGGTGAGGGTAGCTTCTCCTTTATTCATGCTCAGGTTGCCAGGATGTCTGGGGTTTGCAGGGTTGGCTCTGGGAGGAGGAAGGAAGGCAAAAGGGAGGAAAGGAAAGGGTGATTATATCCCTGTGAATGGCTCAGGACTCAGGCCCTCACCCTGCATCCTGGCACTCTGGCCCAAACCACTGGAAGCAAGTTCAAGGAACTGAAAGATATGGAAGTTTGCAGCAACCAGAGAACATCTGGTGGCCAATCTTTAACCAATGAAACATCCTCATGCTTCAAAAAGCCATAATCTGAGTTTAGGGTCAACAGAGAACACCAGTGGAGAGACTGAAAAGTGCGGTGCAGTGGCAGAGCCCGGGTGCAGATGTCTGACGGATGGAAGTGTCCTGTGAGCTCCCTCGCAGGTAGGGGCTAGAGAGTGAGGTCAGGTCAGGTTTTTCTTCAGCTTGTGGGGCCAGCAGCCCCAGTAATGCTTTCTTGAATGAATTCATACAATCAGTAAAGAGGAGAGTGTGGAGGTGGCAGGCTGACGGCCCCTCTGTATCCATCTCTAGCTTTTGAAGGGAGGTCAAGAGGTTGTGCTATTAGTGACTGTGGAGGTAGCCGCTGCTTTGAGGAAATGGTGCTCTGCGCACAAGGTGGGCTTGGGGATGGTAGACTATTTACGTAGCCTTCCCCCAAGGCTGGGTCACAACTAGGCCTGTCCCTGTGTTTTCTTCCACAGGGGAAACTGGGAAATTTTGATGGCCCTCTTCTAATCCGACTACCCTGTGCCTGCCAGGTCGCCCCGAAGGGGCCATGGTCATACAGCAGACTCGCTGTCAATCTTGGCTGCACATTAACATCACCTGGACAGTTCTGAATAGTTCAGATGTCCAGATGACACATGGCCCAATAAAATCAGAATCTCTAGGGGTGGATCCCAGTCTCAGTAGTTTAAAAAACTTCCCAGGGTCATTCCAGTGGCTGCCAAGTTTGAGAGCCACTGGTGTGGGGTGGTGAGCTCTTCTGCTTGTCTGACTGGACTCTTGGCTTTGCTGCTGGTACTAGCCTTGGGAAAGTTATTTACTGCTCTCTGCCTCAATTTCCTCATCTGCACAATGGAATAATAATGGTACCAATAATAGCACATAGTATTGGTGTGAAGACCAAGTAGATTAATAAGTACCAAGAGTTTGGAAATTGGTGGCACAGAGTCAACACTCTGTTTGCCGTTTATTATGCTGGGGAGCACATCTTAAGAGGGACATTGACATGTAGAACAGGCAGGATGATGAAGAAACATGAGCATGTGTCTCAGGGAAAGAACTGGAACTATTTCTCCTGGAAAAGAGGAGGCTTTGTTGAGATATCATGGCTGTCTTCAGATTCCTATCAGTTGAGAAAGGAATGTGTCTTGTTTTGCACGACTGTGAATGGAAAGTTTCCAACAGAGTGATTCAGCAGCAAGGCAGACTGTCTTGGGGAATGGATTCCTGGGCACTGGTGTGTTTAAGCAGCAGTGGGATGGTTTTTGGTGGAAATGTTATAAAAGGAATCACCGTGGAACTGAGTGACTTCGAAGGCCTTCTCTAGCCCATGCCCTGCACTTACTAAGCACTACTAAATGTTAGCTGTTATTAAATGTCTTGAAGTAGGTAAGGACTGGCAAGGTTGGCAGTCAATGCCATAGGTGAGTCTAAAACTCTGTCCGAGAGAGGATCAAGGTCCAAACAGGTGGAGTCAAACTTGTTTTCGAGTCAAAGGGGTCCTTGAACCTGGGCTGAGCAGCAAAGCTTGGCCCATGCAGGTCTGGGGCAGAAATCAATGAAGAAGCCAGCCTGATGGTGTGTGTGTGTGTG
>NW_011888910.1:1431291-1460900 GCF_000151845.1 Pteropus vampyrus
TCTCTCTCTCTCCTTTCTTTCATTTTATTTCTCTCTCTTTTTCTTTCCTTATCTCTCCTTCCTTCCTTCCTCCCTTTTAATATGGACAATTTCTTATTCTTTTCCCTTTTCAGTCTGTTTTGGGGAGAAATGTTTCTAACTCTTTCCTCTGGAAAATGGATGCCCCTAATTCACTGGGTTGCTGTGAGTACTAAATATACTTGTAAAGTGCCCAACATATAGTTGGTGTAAAACAAAAAATATTCCCTCTGTCCCTTGCATTAGCCAATGTTGATTCCTTCCTTTGCTTTCTTCCATCTCCCTGTTGAATTTTCAACTACCCCTCATAACCTGGTCACATTCTTTCCTCTCCACCTGCTGGGCCATATCCCTCCAGTTCATTTTCGCTCTGAAACTTGTTCCTCTGTTACATGGGGTGCCATGGTCTATGCTGTATCAGGATGTACCAAGATCATTTGTTCATATTTGTCTGACCTCATGAAATCAAGAGCCTCCAGGGGCAAAGATATTGAATTTATCTTTGGATCCCTCTAGAGTACCTATTGCAGCACCTTACACATAACAGCTATTCAATAAATATTAAATTTGAAAAAATTTTAAAAGAATTGTTTGCTGCTAGTTATCTCTTTATAACCAGAGAGAGAGAGAGAGAGAGAGAGAGAGAGAGAGAGAGAGAGAGAGAGAGAAGAAAATCTAAGCTGTTCTCTCTTACTCATGAATATACTACCTAACGTTGTAGAATTTATAGTGACACAGAGATTTACAATGTAAATCAATCTAAAGACCTGAAAAAAAGCTCTTAATGAAGACCATCAACAGGTCTAGCCAGATTTTTGTGGTCCTTTATGCTATCTCATGATAATTATTTGCCTTCAGGTTACTAAGATTCTGTTTTGAGTAGTAGTTAAGATATTCTCCACTTGGTGGAATTGATAAGATTTCTCTTGTGAAAGAGGAAATGATAAGACTAGCCAATATCCAAGATTCCTTCTAGCTAGAACAAATTATAACTCAGCGATCATGTGTTACAAGTGTGACATAATTGACACTCATTTATAAAAGTGACCAAGGATGCATCTAATGTTTATTCTGTAATAAAAGTTCTTTGAGGAACACTGTTTTCTGCAGGTGCATTTTGTTGTTGTTGTTGTTGTTGTTCAAGCAATAAATATTTATTAAGCATGGACTCTGTGTGCTTGGTTTGGTGTTAGGTGCTGGGAACCCAGTGATGACTCATGACTGGTCTCAATAGAGTGTTGGCTGGCATTGGGCATATTCTCCCTGGGGAAAAGATGTGTGGAGGTGAATTGTGTACTAGGCCGAGTGGGGAGGCTGCCTAGGCTTAGCGACTATCAGAGAGGACAGTCTGAATGGATATTCTTCAGCAGCAGCAGCAGTAGCACCTGCCCCTCCTGGCAGGACCCTCCATGCAGTTACTCTGGTTCTGAGTCTCTGGGCTTGTCACATTATCCACAAGCAGCCTGGAATGCCTCCTGCTATACACACCAGCTTCCCTCATTTCATCTTTCAATCTGGAGGATTTACAAAGGTTTATACCATTAAGAGCAAGGTCTCAACAGCATGCTGTATGGGAAAAACATGTTTTGCTCCTGCCCATATACGTATTAGTGTGTAAGCTCTTCTGGGCAGGGACCCATTTTATGTGTCATGTTCTTTGTGTAAAGCTTCATTCCCTCATAGAGCTGAGGTTTCAGAAATTTGGGTCCATAACTTCATCCCAGATCATTTAGGAATTAACATCTGTTCATGGCTAGTGGTGAGTTGTCCACATTTTACAGTGAGGCACATGGGTCTGAATCTTATCTCATATGCCCCAAGAATTCAAAATGTGGTAGAGGAGAGAATGCCTGTATTATTTAGAGTCAAGCCCTCTTCTTGTCTAAGGAGCTGACATGTGCTCATCTTCCTTGGGACCTAGAAGCCAGGGCTTTAAATTCTTCAGGAATGCTAGGGACATGAGAGGTGAGGTTATTCATGTGTGCTCTCTGCACCTGCCGACACGTTGGATGGGTGAGCCCCTTTGTGGGATGGTTCGCAAAGCAGTCAGACTGCCTCTGAGGACAAGGACATCACAATAGAGCCATCTGGGGACCGCGGATGGAAAGGGATGTGGGGAATCTCTTCCAGTTCTGTCTTGGTGATTTTGGAGGCAACTTAGGAATCTTTTTCTTCTCTCCTCCTGGCTGACCCCTCAGTTGCAGACCATCTTTCAGGAACCTTAGTGAGGAGACCTAGTTCATCACTTAGATCTCAATGTCAAAAGAGGTTACAGACAAAGCAGAGAATGAGAAAGGCCTGTGGTTCCACTGACTTCTTTAAGTGTGTCAGCAGAGGGGAGGGCAGAGTGCAGTGGGGAGAAAGGAGAGGTGGGCAGAGTCCTCAATCACACGTAGCACTGGGAGCTTTCCAAGGCAGAGTCTTCTGACTCTTGGACAGGCAGGTCCCAAAGGAGCCTTGAGGCCCCCATTCTATATTTCTGTCACTGTGCCTCATCAAAAAACGATCGCACCCCAAGTGGTAGATCACAACCCAAGTAGTAGATCTTTTCTGTGTTTGTAGCAAATTTGGTTAAAAAGTTATCTGCACCTTACTGCATGTTTCTAGCCTAAGTAATCCTGGCTCACATTTGGATAGAGTTTGGCAGTTTCTCAAGCCTGTTCACATTTGCTCTCATTCTCATTTGATTTGATCCTACAACAGCTGTAGGCAGCACAGGGTAGATATTACCCTGGTTTGTAAGTGGTACATTTAAGGCTCAGATCTGTCTTCATGATGGAATTCTATTGAGTGCTACTGAAGTAAAAAATATTTTTCGTTCTTTCTTTCTTTCTCTCTTTCTTTCTCTCTCTCTCTCTCTCTCTCTCTTTTCTTTTCTTTTCTTTTCTTTTCTTTTCTTTTCTTTTTAAATTATATGATACCGTCTTTTGTAGTGAGACACTTCAATGGATGTGCCACCACAGAGATTCCAACATCCAATTTTACAGAAAGATAACGACTAGCTTAGGTTTCCATGGACACTGCCTGGACATAGAGAAGCCAAGGGCCTACAGAAGAGGGCATGAGCACCACCACTGCCCAAGGGGATCACCCTCACCATGGTCAGCCTAGGGCATTTCTTTCATTCTTTAAGACAGCAGCTGACCTGGGAGCCTTCTCATTTCTGACAAGCCCACAGATTTAATCTGATGTATAGATACAGGGCATGACTCAGCTAAGTGAGTGCAAGGGCCTTTTATCTTTGAAATTTTTCTTAGCTCCTCCCAGAGGACCAAACAAAAATGCAAAGGGAACAGGACTCTGTATCGCATATGCTAATTATCTGACCAGCCAAAGAAAGCTTTACTAATAACCAACAGACAATACTGGCAGCCATTATAAAAAATTCAGGGTGAACAGAATGGCTAAATTCGGCCAATTGGGAACAGTTAAGGACTGAAATAAAATAGTGGATTAGGTAGGATAAGCAAATAATTTTATGTTACCTTTCTCTCTCTGGCCATTATATTAGATATAATTTGGATGTTGCTGGTGGTACACTCACTAAATATTGCCATTTGCTCATGTGAAATTTGAGCTAATAAATGTTATGATCATAGAAATATGCAATTTGTTTTAATTATTATGTTACATTTCCTATTTAAGCTAGTATGAATTTTTGTTTAGGAATAAAGATAAACACAGTCATAAATATACTACTCGAAGGTAGAAAAGAGACGTTTCCTACCTTTCTCTAAGCTAAAAATAAGACTGATACTTGTTCTGCTTGTCAATGAAAACATCAGAGCCTAAAATCAGCCACGGACCACTTATAGAGAAAATCCAGGCTGGCCCACAGCTGGCAGATGGATTGTATTGGTCTATTATCCAGGGCTCCAGGTGGATACTCATGGGTCTTGACCGGGTATTTTACATTTAGATTTACATATCCAGGAACTGAAGCAAACAGTTCTCACACCATAAGAGACTTAGAGCAGACAGTATTTTAATTTGGAGCTCCTCCTTATGTATTATCGTTAGAATCAAGGTATCCATTTTACTACAGGTGCAGTATAATGGTGGGCTGTAGAGAGTCATATACAATGGGTTTATCATATATTCACCACCCACAAGGCAGTGGATTGATTGAAATTGGAATGGGCAATTGAAACATGTTGCTTGCCAAATTGTGAGGGGAGGGGTGATAGGGACCGAAGGGTCAGCTCGCATGGTAGAATGAATCAGTGTTGACACTAAAACCAGTACTAATTGAAACTGAATGAAAATATCGGTTGCCCGTACAACAGGATGCACAATATTTTAACATCTTAGACAATTAGAGTAGAAAATCGGCATGCTACTGACTGCTCTTAAGATCTGATTCAACACTCAGTTTTCAAAGTGAAATGTTCATGATTCCAAAGCTTAGTTGATGAGGGTAGAACTGATATCCCCAGCATTTCAATAGAATCAGTTACTCTGGGAAGATGTAGCCAGAGCTGGTCCAGGAAAAGGAAACCAGAGGAGATAGTCTTAAATGCTAACATACTTTAAACAAAATGTTTTTTTAATGCATATTCATTTTACCAGAAATATCAATTAGTAGGAATGTTTATATCTGCCATTTTCTTAGAAGACAAGGCAAATAATTACAAAACTTTTTTTAAGTAAGTGAAATGAAATGAACAGCAACTACCATTTGCTGAGTATCTCTTCTGTTTTTAAATATTTCATTTTACAATAGCCACATGGTAGATATTGTACCCATTTTACATGTGAGGATGCTAAGGCTGAGAGGCTAAGTAACTTATCTTGGCTAGTCACTGGGCCAACAATGGGCAAGACTATCTGATTTCAAAGCCCATGTTTCTTTTTGCTCAACTATGCTTCTGTGAAAGTATTTATTCAGATACCTCTCCTATAGGGTCCATCCAGTGTCCATAAATATTTTAACTCACTCTCCTGTAGTTTTTAGGTGTATATATGTACACACATACACAAAACTGCACAAAGACATATACCCACGTACACATGTGGAATGGAATGCAAAGTAACATATCTTCTGTTTACTGCAGGCAGAGCCTTCCTGGGGGCATTTCCTTAGTTAGTTAACAAATTCTTAGGTTCTGCAAATGGATTATATCAGTTAAATGTTATCTAAGGAGATGACTCATGCTAACCAAATTGATTTATAAAACAGGTCTTGCTTTGCCAATTAGATGTCAGCAGAAGAGATAAAATTTACTCTTTCTTTCCCACCATGGTGGTGATAGTGGAAACATGTGTTGAGATGGAGCCTGCATCATCCTGGGTTTGTGGGTGTCTGTTGAGCTGACCTGTGCTGGGCAGTAGAGAGAGAGGGAAATAAGCATGCTATTTAATCAACGGAGGTGATGGGGATTGTTTGCTCTGTATATAAGCTAGCCTATCCTTACTGATAAAATAAATTGTTAAAATCCAATTACAAGCACATGAATGAGAGGTGCGCTTGAGCCCAAGTAAGCTTTTTCATGTAACCTCCATTAAAATCTCAGTGACCTATAATGCAACTAATCAAAATTCCATTAATTTGTGTACTTATCACTCTCTTCAGTGTGCTGGTCCAGACCACCTTTATCTCTTGATTATTCTAATAATCTCCTTCTACTTTTTTCCTGTGTCTACCTTTGTCACCCAACCTCCTTCCCTAATCCAGTCCTGGAGTGCACCCTTTACAACATTGAGTTATTATTATTTTCCGAACTCATATTTTAGTTAACAATATATTGGGATCATCTTTCTATGTCAGTGAAAATAATTACTTCTCACTGAAGGAACATGGCTTGAAATTCAGGGCCAGTCACTTGCCCAAGGCCATTCCTCCTGGTAGGCTGATCCTGGTGGGCTACACCGAAGAGAAGGGCAAGTGGTGTAACTTGATGTACAGAGAGAACAAAAGAAACAGTCTCTGCAGGGCGTATTTCCATCAGGCAGTAGTGCCCTGGTATGTTGTCAGGTAATCCTGACCCCTAGCCCAGTCCTCTGTGGATATATTACATCTAAGGCTTGCTTAACCAGAACATGGTGTCTGGTTAACTGAGATTTCATGGCATACTCTGTTTTGTAATAAGTCTATAGTTGAATTCCTAAGAAACCACAAGTTATCATAAACTAAGTTTAAAAAAAATTGCTTTAATGTTTAAAAAAAGGTAGAAATGTTCACACTCACCATAATTAAATTATTTTTCTGGCAGGATTTTCAATAACAAAGATATTTCATAGATATATTTTATTATTGAAAACTTAAAACTATGACCTGTTTAATCAAAATTGATCAAAACAATCCTAAATATCAAAAAGGAAAGCCTATATGGCATATCAAATGGAAAATGAAATCCATGTTTCCTGATTTATGAGTCAGGAAAATGAGTCATAGTACAACTCATGGCCACCATTGGTAAATAGAGAAGCAAGATAGTGCCTGGGCAATGGGCCCTGTAAAACAAGTGTGCCTGTGAACCACACTCAGTTTTTTTCTGTTCCTTGCACAGTGCCAGTGCCCGGTTGTGGTCATGTTAAAACCAAGCACAATAGGTACAATATAAATCAGGGCCCCCAAATTACCACTCTATTTTCTATTCACATTAATGCAAACATGTGCTGTAGGAGCTAGACTTATACATATAATCACTACCTCCTCTGTGTATCAACCGAAAAACAAATCAAGCAAATGTACAACAACAACAAAAATATGTTTTTACCCTTTCTAATGTGGAGTGCCAGTCTTTATTCCAAAGAGTGGTCTCTCAAGGAACAGGCTGCAGGGAAGTATATGCCATGGACGTCATCGTGTAACGTGACCCATGGTTCTCAAAGCTGGGGCTGTTGTCCAAAGGGAGAAAGTACCTGCCAGCTGTTAGAGCAGAAAGCTTACCAGAGTGTGTCCCTTTCATTTGGAAGTGCTCCTACAAGGATGCATTCCAATCCGCAAACCATGTGATGTGTAGTGTTTTATCTGAAAGCAAGCCTCTGAACGAGGGCTGGAGAAGAGGGAGGGGTAAGGGGAGAGCGATAGAATGAACAAAAATGAATGGAATAGGTTGAAACAATCTTCTGTACCCCAAACTTCAACATTCAACAGAAAAAAATTCCAGAAAAGTTGTAGGAACTTCCTATCTTGGGGAACAGCAGAACATGAAGAGGAAAAAGATTTTCCTCAGGAGAAAATATTCTATACAAAATCACAAAATATGCAAAAGAAAGTTTACTTTTGACCAAAACTTAAGGGAGAAATTTGTCCCGTGGCAGATCTTGATATTTTAGAAGGTACTCTTGCACTGAGGAATTTTGAAAAAGCTACAGTCTTCTGTAGGCGCCTGGGTTTACCAGTTGCCATGGAAACCATTAATCTCACTGCAGAAGTTCTGAGTGATTTGAGATGAAGAATGTTCACTTGAACGCATTTTACCCGCTGTCCCTCTTCCTACATACATCTGAATGCCTCCTGCTGCTACTGGGCCACAGGTGCCGCAAACTTCTGCCTATTTTACAAATTAATCCACGGAGTCAGGATTGTTGTTAGGAAACTCTAGCAGGCAAATAACTCAAGTAGGTCTGAGACAAGTTGGTGTAAATTCTGGCACAGACAGGCTCACCTGTTGTGTGATTAAGTCATGGGGTTGCCGCTTGTTCTCTTTGGGATGAAGCCAGGCAGCATTTGTTCAAGTGAAAAATAAGGCTCTGTGTGTGCAATGTGACTATATCAATAGAAACGGACAAACAGATTCCGGTAGAAGAAAAGAATGAAAAAGTGGGTGGTGGGGATGATCCAGCAGCTGTGTTGAAAGGTGTCTTAGTTAAGGATGGTTTGGTGGCAAGAAACAAAAACCTACTCAACTTGAGTAAGGAGAGGTTTGTTAGTTGGTGTCAGGAACCCGAATGAAGGAAGTAGAGGCTGACATCATGGGAGCTGAAAAATTGTCCGCAGCTCCTCGCGCTCTGACCTCCACTCTCTCATCTTTTGGGCATGTTTGCTTTGGGCATTTCTTCTTCTTTGCAAACCGAAACTTCATAAGGCCTCTCTCCCAGCACGTGGGTGTGATATGGATTTGAGTTGCTCTGGTGCTTGGAGAGCTCCAATTCAAAGTATTCTTACAGCTTAAGCACCCAGTACTTTCTCACAGTTCTGGGTCTATTAGGAATTCTTTAGGCAGATATCTGCCATTGGTCCAATCGCCTGTGGCCAAATGGTGGGATCAGAGGTAGATTTCCCCTCTCTGGCTGAACAGGTGTAGGTAGGTTCTCTGAGAAAGAGGTAGAAGTGGTGATAGAAATAGTAGGTGGAGGAAATGATAGACACTTGCAGAATGAAAGCTTGGTACGGGCATTGACAAATTAACCTGGGCTGGAATGGACACTGGCCATAAACAATAGTAGAGCTGGACCCATCCTTAGTGGCTCAAAGCTGGTGCTGGATGGAGAATACGGGTTCTGAAAAAGGCAGTATGTAGGATGGCTATGGATTCCAGAGAGGATAGGGAGGCAGTGAAGTCAGGAGGGCATTAAAAGGCCACCAAATGCATAGAGTTTAGTAATTGAAAGTCCTGGTGAAAGTGAGGATCGGGAGTTTGGAGGTTTGAGAGAACAGAGATGGCCTCTCTAGAGAGTTGGCTCTAGAAGGGGTTGTGATTGGAGTGGGTAGTTGGTACTATGTTAGAGTTGGGTGGTGTCTGGGTTGTGGCCATGCTGGGTATGATGGGAAACACCTCAATAAGTGTTATATACCTAGATGTTGTTATGGGCTGGATTATATCCCCCCAAATTCATGTGTTGAAGTCTTAACCCCAAGGACCTCAGAATATGACTGCATTTGGAGATTGAGTCTTTAAAGAGGTAATTAAGTCAAAATGAGGTGATGAAGGTGGGCCCCAATCCAGTAGGACTGGTGTCCTTATAAGAAGAAATTAAGACACAGACACAGACGGAGAGAACATCACGTGAGAACACAGAGAGAAGCTGGCCATCTGTAAGTTGAAGAGAGGCATCAGAGGAAACCAGCCTTGCTGACACCTTGATCTCTGATTTTTTGGACTCCAGAACTGTGAGAAAATAAATGTCTGTTATTTAAGCTCCCCAGCCTGTGGTATTTGTTACAGCAGCCCTAGCAAGCTTATACAGATAGAACGAGAAGAGGATTATTTATTGGCCTAGAAGCTGTACTGGAATTCAAAGAAAAGGCCAACTACACCCACCTTTGCCAGTGGAAAAAAGCAGGAGAGGAAGAGGAGGAGGATACATTTTTCAAGGAGAGCAAGGAGGCTGAGGAAAGAGGTGAGAGAGGAGAGGTCTGCATCAGGGAATGATGGCCCACAGTGACTAGGATCAAGTGTTAGAGGCAACTGAGAGGAGGTAATGGGAGAATAAGCCAGGTGAGGTGGGCAAGGGTGGGATGATTGTTAGGGTTAGGTTTCGACAGCAGGGTTAGGAGATTAAGTGCCCCATCTCGTGTATAGGATGCAGATAACTGGTGTTACAGAAGCATTGGGTGGAGATAGTACAGAGCTATTTAAGGACAGAAAGGCATTAACATGGGCTTGGCACGATCTTGTAATCGATGGAGAAAGCAGAGTTAAAGAGAACACACACACACACACACACACACACACACACACACACACACACACGCACACACACACACACACCTTATTTTGTCCAAGGTGACCTCAGAGATTCTGGAATAAGAGGGATCCTAGGTCTTGTGTCAAAGTGACCGCTTGTCTGGGAGCCCAGTCTGAATAAGAAGGTCTGGAATCTTTGAAGTGTTTGAATGTGACTGGACACTTAAGTCCTATTACGATCAGCCTTTGTATTCCAGATGCTGAGGAATAAAACCAGTTTCGGATGTGATTGTTTGTTTTCTGTAAAATTACTAAAGCATAGATTTTTCTCCTGTTCCAATTCTGAAGCTTAGGTTGCTGAGGGCTGATCTTGCTCAATGCTTGGCTTCAGCAGAGGAAAGAGAGTGGGAGTTTCATGAAAATCTTTGAAAAGTGTAGTTGAAGGTCAATAACTGATTTGTGTAGGATATGGGGGCAGGGGTGATCTTGACTGATGGCTGATTGAAAAAATGAGAGTGAGTGTGTATGTACCTTGAGGATGTGTCCAACATGAATCAGTGCTGTGCCCTGTGGTATAGCTAAGTCCTGTGCTTGGGATTCATTGTATGGTGCCACAAGTAAGTAATGCCATTAAAAAACAGATAGCAATGTATTGATAGCTTAACATAAATAGACATCGCCAGTGTCACTAGAATGTTAGCTCCATAGAAGGAAGCCTGTTTCTGTTATATTTCCTAGAGTCTGCATAACTGTGTTTAGCATACATCTTGGTGTTTAGTAAATAGTCATAGTTCAAATACTCCATAGTCATGGAGTTCAAATACGTTGTTAAGAAACTTAAGCACTTCCATCTTCTCCCAATCCCCCAGACTTCCCCAAAATACCAGACAATAGGAATCTAGAGAAAAATCACAGAAGAGAGACAGAATGGCTAAAAAATGTTCAGTATCACTCAGAAGTGAGGAAATGTAAATTAACATGATAATTATATATCCTTTTAAAATTAGCACATAAATACCATTTCGAAATTAGCAAAGAATAAAAATGATAATATTGAATGCTTGTATCAATTCAGTGAGACTTTTTTTTATGTTTCAGGTGGAAGTGTAAATAGGTATATAACTTTTATCAAAAAGTCATTTGTCAACGGGTATCAAAAATTATAAAAATATTCACATGAGTTGACCCAATAAGATTGTGATTGTAATTTCATGGAGCAGGTCCAGTTTATTAAACTGAATTTCCTATTATAGAAGGGCATTTGTGATGAAGTGGAAGTGTATTTTTTTGAGGAGAAATATTAGTCGTAGAAAAATAGTGAAGAATTAAGACAAAAGAAAAAATCTACAATATGGAAAAATATTCCTGACCACATAGTTTTGTGTGTGTGTATGTGTGCACGTGTGTATTTTGGATATAGAATAAAACAACTGGAAAGCCCCAGAAGACCAGTTATCGATTAAGTACTAGTGTGCCCAGCTGAGACCAAATTATTCCTGATCATATTTTATAATATTTTACCAACTTGCTTCCCCATGACTCGAGTTTAAGTATTTAGCTAACACTTAAAATTAAGTTTAAGTATTTAGCTAACGCTTAAAATTAAATTACATTAATAATTTATATTCGGTATCATGTATTACAGGTCTTTAGTTACATTGACTCTTTTGACCAAAGTACTTTAATAGTGCTTGGCTTTTGGATAAATGCCTAGTGACATGGTATTTGCATTATTGCATTTATTATTATTATTTGCATTTATTATTTTAACCCTCACGACCTGTGTTTTATTGTATAGCAGTTTCAAAAACAGTAGCACACATGTAACAGTGATATGGCAATCATTCACTATTCAAAAATAGGACTAAATATAAAATATAAATCCTAATTATCTTATTAACCATGATCTGTGTGCCTATGTGTATATCCGGTAAGACTTATGGAATTCATTTGTTTTTAGGTTTTATTCGATGGGTGAGTAGGAATGCTTTGGGGCTAAGTCACTGTTAATAAACCTCTGAGTCACAAATGTCACACACCTGTCGCCCATGAATGGCCTTTTCTTTCTTGAGCTGCTATGATATCGCTTTGCCTTATTTTGCTTCTACATAGCTTCTCTTTCCAGGGTGCTCTCTAGTGATTAGTCATTTCAGCAGGACTTCCCCATCAACATCTCCAAAAGCCAGTTCTGTGTGAGAAAATGAAGGACAGCGCTTTGAAAACTGCAAAGGGTTATTATATGGACGGTGGTGAGGAGAGCTTGGCTACCTCACATAAAGGACAAATGCAAGAGGCGATACTGCCACCCGCACTCACTACACATGTTCCTCCTCAAGCCCGTGTTTGTTCAATTTCTGAAATCTTCCAGTATGAGCCTTCCCAGTGAGCTCACCTCCTCCCTCTGCAACCCTTGTGATGCGTGGGTCAATAAGATATATTCCCTGCCTTTGAGGTCAGCATCGGGGCACATGTCACTTACCACCCTGCTGCGTTCACAATCTCACCTGCTATCTATTCCTTTATTCAGTACAAACTGGCTTCTCTCTCGGGAGGTTCCACTACCCTCCAATGATCAAAGCTCGTTGGCCTCCTTTTGGGCCCATCCTGCTTGACTTGTGTGACAGAAAGTATACGTGAAAGGGAATCAAAACATGGACATTGGAATTTTAGCTTGCGTTAACATTAGTCCTGTCCTTTATTCCCCTTCTTTCATAACCGCCGTGGTTCTCTATTGCTTATGGGTATATTACCCATTTTATTTTTAGCATGGCACACCTCCCTTCTTTTCTATTGGCTTCACTCTAACTTCATTCATACTTACTGTTCTCTAAACACAGTGTTTTAGGCCTGGATTCCTTACCTAATCTGTACACTTGGTACATAAGGTCCCACCTCCCCAATCCTCCCTTCTTTTCCACCTCTCTCCCTGCCATCCCGTCTCCATGGACTTCTTTTCATTCTTCAACGTCCAATTAAAAACTCATTATGGCAGCTTCCCTGACCTCCATTCAAAGCCAAGTTTTTGTGCCTAATACTCATTTATTCCAACCATGCTCGACCACTTATAATGCATTACAATCATTTGCATATTTGCTTATCTTTTTCATTGAATTATAGGTCTAATTCATTCATTTAACCTACTCTCTTTTCATGCCTGGCATTTTATAGATGCTTAATAACGGTTTGTTGAATATAAATAAATAAATTAACTCCTCCACTTCCTCCAATAGACTACAAGCTTCTCAGGGGCAGCCATTCTGTTTTTCCTCTTTGCTCCATTGAACTCAGCTCACTGCCTGCCCCATAATAAATGCTCAATACATGTTGAAAGTGGTAATATATATAACAAAAACCTGAATAAAGCAACATACAAAATTTGCCTGGCAACATTTCAAGTTCAGGGTAAGGCGAGAGAAAGAGGGTAATGTTGCCCAATTTTTTGGATGAAGAACAGAGAGGGTACATTGTGGGCACAGCTCTTTGATTTTCTGGTTGTACTGCTTTTAGTTTTGGATACTTCCGAAAGCCTCATCTAAGGTCATGCTGAAGACCTTAGATGGATAGACATCACTACATTCTCTGCTGGCCCACCTTGAAGAAGTCTTAGGATCTTGGGAGAGCCAAGCGAGGGCTCTCACCAGCTGATCATGTTCATTATGTAAGTAATTCCTCAGGACCTCTCACTCCCCATTCCCCTAGAGGTCAAGATCTCTCTTGGGTCCCACAGCTCTTGCAGTTTTTGTTCCACTGGAGATCAAAGTAGACGCTGGGTTCAATCCAGCTTTCCCATCAGGGCAACAGGCGCTTATGTGACTGACATGAAATCTTCATTAAAAGGCATTAATTTATAGTTTTGAGTTTTTTTTTCTTTTTGGAACCACATTCATTTATTTAGCAACATTTAACAGAGTTTCTGCTGCTGTGTGTCAGGCATTCTCTAAATGCTGGCCTACGGTGATGGATGAACTAAACATGGTCTTTGTTCTCAGGGGCTCCCAGACCTGTGACTATCATGCAGGTAGAATGCTCAGCAATGGAGGTGGGGCCAAGTACACAGGGGCACAGAAGAGAGGGCTGGGGCTGGAGCTGAGGTTAGTGGTGCGAGTTGGTCCCCAGGGCCTTTAGTCTAGACTGGATGACTCAGGGCAGCCAAGCCAGAGAGGCAGAAGGAAGAAAGGAGGAAGTTCATGGAGGAAATGCTTCAGAGAAGAGGAAATATGCAGAATGTCCTTTTTTCTTCCCATGTGGCAAGATGAAATTTACAGCTCAGGTACTATCTATCCCATTATTCCCAGCTCTGTTGGCTCATTCTGAAGAGTTTAATCCGATCTTTCTTTTCTCTACATGCACACAGGCACGTCAGCCTGCGTGTGAGCACACACACAGGCGCACACAGTACTATGGTCTCTACTCCAGCTTTCAGGATGTCTGACGCAGGCAAGGTGTGGGCTCGCCTTTCACATCTCGACATCTGCTTCTGGGGTAGCTGCTCTGCTGCCTCTGACTAGTGATGTTTTGTTCCTATTTGAACAGTAGAAAACAAATAATTAGAGGCAAGAAAAATGTGGAGTTCAAGCAAACAGAAGGATAGGAGAGAGCTAAACTGTGTTGTGATAGTTATATAACCGAGCACTTTGCTAGCATCTACCTGGGGAAAATAATCTGCCCAGCTTGACGGTTGCATTCTATTTTTGGACTGGTGAAGTTGGTATTAAAAGTGAAACTATCATAAAAGTTAAAATGGCAAATGTCGATTTTTTTATTTTACAGATTTCACAACTCAGGCAGGAGAGGAGTTAAATTGTAGTAGTGCAAGGAAGTAGCAGAGCAAAAGTCACTGTGCTGTTTCTTGGAACTATTTCTGCCTAACCAGTTATCATTTCTCAAGCCCTCTGAAAGCGTGCCAACAGCTGTCTGCATAAGTAGCGACAGGCTGAGCGGCCAGCACTGGGTGTTCTGGTCTTTGCGCGTAATGCAGAGCGGTTTTTACAGTTATCTCTTTAATTGGCTTCTTACTTGCTTTTATTTTAAGCAGTGCCTTTTGGTGGAAAGTGCACTGAACTAGGAGTCAGAATATCTGGGATCCAGTCTTACCAGGCCATAACAAACGGCTACCTTCTGGAGGTGTTTGATTTTTTCCCCATGAGAGGAAAAGCGATTAAATCAGAGCTCTTTAAAGTCCTTCCTAATTCTAAGAGCCTATGTTCTAGAACAGGAGTTGGCAACCTATGTCAGAATGAAATGAAATGAAGGATGAAAGAGCATTTTGAGAAAGTTAAAAGCATATGTACATTTTCACAGTTCAATCAATATTGGGAAAGGGTATCATTATCATATATAAAAATACCCGGCTCCTGGCGGTTTCTGGACGAAGAAGGAACAAATCCTTATTAACAGTTTGTATAAAATCAAGTTATATTTTTATTCAGCAGGGTTGAAGATGTATAGGATAGGGTTGTCGGTGTGTGAAATTATGTGTGCATCTGGAAGGGAAAATAACAAGAACTTACTTGCAAGGTTGGTGTGATTCTAGATGAGCTTCTTACACTTCAGTTATTTAAACTATTGTTATAACTCTGTTTTAAAATAAACAAGAGAAAAGGGAAAGTACCCACCCAAACTTATTTCAATACTAAACTTCTAAAAAGTTTTTTTTTAATTATCAAAGTAATGTTGTACTGTAATGGATGAGATTAGTTGTCTATATATTCCATCCCAAGTTGTCTATAGGCAACACTGTCCCAAACAATTGAAAGATATAAAGAGTTAAGTATTAGAAATGAAATATAATTTAGAAAGATCCTAATACCTATGATTTATAGGTTTTGTTATAATAATATTAGAGTAACCTGTCACCTGTTAGATAGTTCATCATTTACTTAATTATTTAACAAGAAAAGGAAAATTATACTTGTTTAACATTTTATTTATTTAGGAAGTTGGGCAGGGGAGATGAACATTTTAAATGTAGTTGAGTCAACTTCAGGTTTGGCAAAATCCACAAGGATCGAAATTTTCCATGAGAAGTTCAGAGCTACTGTGTGCCAAAGAATAACCTAGAAATAGCAGAACTTGGATTTTGAATTCTATTTTCTAGTAGCGACTGTCTATGAAGCATCCAGATCAACTCAGTCAGCCTGTGTCTTTGATATATCACTAGTGATGTTCTTTCCCCATTAAAGTGACAGGCTATTTGGTTGAACTGGCGGAATTTACCATGTGAGCACAGCCTTCCTGTGAGCTGTGAACAGACTCCGCACAGAAAGCAGGATTTTCCCTCTCCCTGTTCTGAGGTGCAGAACGACCTGGACAATGAGCTCCCAGGAGGTTAAGGTACCGAATTCTGGGCTTGTGACATGGCTCCCCCTGATAGTAACAGGGGGACCTCAGGTGGGTTACTTAATTCTGCTTCCTCACCTTAAAAGGGGGGCAATAATAGAACTTACTCCATAGAGCTGTGGACACTGACAGAAAATCCACAGAAAAGGGCTAACTATGGTGCCTGGCAGTAGTCCTCTTTCAAAACATGTTAACCATTCTTCTTATCATGGGTGGTGAGATAGTTGAAAAGCAAAAACAAAACCAAAAATTTCTTGGTGGTGGGAGTTGAAGCTCATACCTTTTCACTTCCTACAAGCCCTGGGTCAAGTGGTAAATGTAGGCTGTCCAGCTTACTATTTTGTAAGGGATGGAAATGTCTGGCAAAATTTATTATCAACTTTAAATCTTTGTAGAATGACTTAGGCGGAGGCAGTTCTTCAGCACCCGATGAGTGATTTTTTTTTTTTTTTTACACTAATATCTATCCAGCAAAATGATAAAGTACACGCTGGTCATTTGATGTGTCAAGAATGGTCAATAAACAATGACAAAGGATCTTCTACATTCTCACAATAAACACTGCTGCTGCTTCTCACCATCTTCTTTGATAAACACCATCTGGAGTTTGCTTTCACCAGAGAAGCAGCTCACTGCCATGATGTAGGATGAAGTCGGTGGCCTCCTGAAGATTTATTTTTGCCTTAAAAAAACCATGGTAACTGGTGGTACTCTCTGTTTTTGGACCTTGGATACTAGTAGCTCACTTTCTTTGGGTGACAACTGTGGTTAGTGATTTATTATTATTTTTCTTTAACTTTCTGTCATCTCAGACTCTTGATTTTGCATGAAAGGAGAGGCTAAGCTGGCTGTAAGGGAGTTGGGAGCTAAGAGCCAGGAGGAGAGAGATTTTAGGCAGTTCCAGTGTGTGAGAGTGATGAACAGGAAAGGAGAAAAGGAAGATTTCAACAGCACAGAGTGTCTAATGATGGACATTCCCTTTTCGGTGTTTTTGGAACAATGGTAAAGAAATAAATATATTTTTTGAATGTTGAACTAGTGTTTAATTGTACATTACACTGGACCAAGATGGGGCTACCACAATCAGCTCCTGGATTATCCCCTGTGCCTGAAACAGTGCTTGATACACTGTAAGGGTTTAATAAATATTTGCTGAGTGAATTGCCAATATGCAGGTTCCAGATATGTATCTCATGAAACTAATGCCATAGATCTCCAAATGTACACATTTTAATTATAAACATCCTCTAAATCTCCTTGTCAATGAATGAGCCCCTCATCATAACTCCTTTTGGCTTTGCCCTTCCCCCCTCCCCTTAATCTATCCCTATATCCACATTCTAGAAGCATCTCCATATGTTTTCAGAAGTGTCTGGCCTTATGTTTTCTGACCTTGTTTCTTTAGTAGTTGACAGAGGTTGCTAGGATGTTGGAGGTCTAAAAGACAACATCTGGTTAGAGACCAAGGAGTATGTACATTCTTTGTGGCCCAGCCAGTGTTCCCCTCCAAAAAGTCCCAGAGGAAGGTAAATGTGTGGGAATAGCCCATGGACAACTGTGATGTGAAAGAGAAAGTCAGCATCATGAGTGGAAAAGTATGCAGAAGGTGCTGTGGGATAAAAGATGGGGGAGCAATACATTTTTGCCTGGAGGTGGGGCTATGTAGGGAAGCTAGAAATAGGTAGGCCATTTGAGGTGAGCCATAAAGGATGATTAGAAGGTTGCCAGGTGGATGGTTTGGGAAGAGAGGGAAGGATATTTCATTCTGAGAGAGAATAGCAATGAGCTAAAGCAGGGACATACGGAAATGCATGGTCTTTTGCAGGGGCAAACAGTAAGTAGTTTTTGAGGTTGAGATATTCTGAAGTGTAGTTTGCTAAGGAGAAAGAAGAGGGAAAAATGGAAGGATACATCCTATACCAAGGCCAGTCTGTTGCAGGTTGGGTTCTCCAGGTGCTGAGATGAAGTTTGGAAGCAAGATATTTACTAGCGATTAAGGCCAACGAAGGTGGAGGAAGCAAGACTGGGCAGAGGGAGAAGCTGAATGACAACACTGACCCCACAAAACTTCAGCCTCCCTGGTGGGGAGCCTCATCTACTTCCTAGCTTTAAGCATCAATGAAAGAGTGAACTATTCAATAGCATGCTTAGGAAGTCAGTGTTCCTCCCTCCAGTACTCTAATCTCAAAGTACTTAGAGGGCCCTAGTTGGGTGAATGGCATCCAGTGAAGGGTTGGCTCTTATTAACTCCTCAGTGATAGTGAACATGGGTGCTTAGACCAAGACCCAAATGTGGTCAAGAGATCCGCCTCGTGAAGTCTATAAGCTAATTCATGGCTAAGTGGCACTGTAATTGTTAACTGGAAGTTGTGGGTTACTATTAATAGCCTGAGCGTGAGTTTGTCCATGAGGATGGATGTGAGTACCTACATACTCTTCGACTTAGTTCTGAACACACCCTTGCTTCCCTTCCTCTGTTGAATGATTGTTATACTTGACATTATCAATGACCCTTCAGAAGGGCTGTGAGCAACACATGAAGAAGACATCAGGGTGTATTCCATCTCCAGTGTGAGGCCACTGTAACTATAAAACTTGATGGAGGGGTATTTGTTTTGTAAGTTGTGTAAGGCTGGACTGGCAGGGAGAGCAGAACAGACTTGTGGTTCATTTGTCTGATTACTGGGTTCTCCAAAGACTTCTTCTTTTTTTACACCACACTGTCTGGGTTTAAATCCTGGTGCAAGCACTTCCTACCTATGTGACTTTGGTCAAGTTACTTAACTTCTCTGTGCTACAGTTTCCTCATATCTAAAATGAGGCCTGCGGACCCGGAAGTAGATAGCATGGACAACCAGGTACAGTCTGAAAGAGTAATTACCAATAATGGAATTGAAAAAGAAAGGGTGAGAATGGCTTAGATGATAGAGGCTTTGTTCACCCCTCTTGTGACCAAATCAAAGTTGTGACAGAAACAAAGAGCAAGCAGCAAACACAGTCACCTGGGATCTAGGTGAACAGAAGCACTACAACTGGAGAGAGAAATAAGAAATCACCCTGCAGTGATAGAAGGTAGGAGGAGGCAAAGACATGAGGTGGCCAGGTACCCTAGCAGCTGAGTGGGACAGAGGCTATGGCTGCTGGCAGCTGCAGATGCCTTTTAAAGCAGGCCAGGTTGTTGTGGGGGTAGACCTGTTTGTTTTGAGCACCAGCATTGGATAGGCTGCTTGGGGGGCACCAGGAACTTACAGAGGGACACTGGGTTGATGGAGCAAGGACCGGGTGTGAGGCTCTCTCCTGGACAGAAGTGCTGGCAGTATTTATTGTTCCTCTGTTGAGCCCTACCCACTCCTAGTGTGCAGACTCAGCGCCACTAAAGCTGAAATATCATCAAACTGGTTAACAGAGGTTGCTCCTCCCAGAGGATTCCCTGAAACTCCACCTCCCCCAACTTGTGGCCACACCCAAGTCACATCCAGTTGTGTCTTTGGTGAGTCCTGTACAATTTGCTGAGCCAACTCCAAGACTCACACCGGTGGCAGCTGACCTTGCTTTCTGGCGTGGCCTCTTGAGGCAAGTATAACACAGCATCTGTGGATTGCTTGCTGAATCTTAACAAGTGGCTCCGGATGGGCCCCAGGCTGGGGCTAAACTTGGCCTGCAGCCGAACCCCTCTCAGGACTGTACCACAGGACACCTACTACACAAAGCCACACTAATAAAACCGGGAGACTAAAGAGCTTTGCTTAGTACATAGAAACAGACACAGAAAGGCAGCTAAAATGGGAAGAAAAAGAAGCAGAAACCATATGAGAGAAGAGAACAAAGATCCAGGAGTAGTGAGGTTAAGCAATCTAACAGATGTAGAGTTCAAAACACTGATTATAAAGATGCTCAATGAACTTAGGGGAAGCGTGGATGAACTCAGTGAGAACTTTATCAAGGAGATAAAAACTATAAAAATGGAAATGGGAATTATAAAAGGGAACCAGTCAGAAATGAAGAACACATTATCTGAGATGAAGAGTATATTAGAGGCAATTAACAGAATGGATAAAGAAGAGGATCAAACCACTGATATAAAGGATGGGGAAGCTAAGGACACTCAATCAGAATGGCAAGAAAAAAGAAGCCAAGACTATAATAATAATTTATGGAGCCTATAGGACACAATTAAATGTAAAAATACCTATGTCACAGGGATACCTGAAGGAAAACAGGAAGTTGAAGGGCTATTTGAAGAAATAATGGTGGGAAACTTTTCTCACCTGGTGAAGGAAATAGACATACAACCCCAGGAAGCTCTGAGAGTGAGTCCCAAAATGATGAACTCAAAGAGGCTCACACCAAGACACATTATAATTAAAATGCCAAAGTTTAAATACAAAGTGATAAACTTAAAAGCAGCAAGAGAAAAGCAGTTAGTTACCTACAAGGGCGCACCCATATGACTGGCAGCTGATTTCTCAAAAGAAACTATGCAGGACAGAGGGCTTGGCATAAAATATTCAAAGTGATGAAAACCCAGGATCTACATCCAGGAATACTTCATCTAGCAAAGTTATCCTTTAGAGTTGAAGGAAAGATAAAGACCTTCCCAGACAAAAAGAAGCTAAAGGAATTTATCAATACCAAGCCAGTAGTATAGGAAATGTTGGAGGGACTTTAAGAAGAAAAAACATGTATCAAAAACAGGAATAAAGAATGGTAATAACTACATTTCTATCAACAGTTACCTCAAATGGAAAAGAATGAAGTGCTCCAACCAAAAGATAGAGTGGCTGAATGGATAAGAAAACAACATCCCTACATATGCCACCTACAAGAGACTCACTTCAGATTAAATACACACACAGACTAAAAGGAAGGGGATGGAAAGAGATATTGCCTGAATGAAATGGGTCAGATAGAGAAAGACAAATGTCACATGATTTCATGTACACGTGGAATCTAAAGAACAAAATAGACAACAACAAGAACAACAAAAATGGAAAGAAACTTATAGATACAGAGAATATTTTGAGGGCTACCAGATGAGAGGGGGGTTGGGAAGATGGTGAAAAAGAGCAAAGGGATTAAAAAGTACAAATGGATAGCGTAGCATAAGGATAATAGTTAACAGTGTTGTAACAAATATATAAGGGGGAAGAAGGGTACTAGATTTAGTGGGGTGATCACTTTGTGAGTTATATAGATCTCTAATCACTATGCTGTACAAATGAAACTAATATAATATTGTATGCCAACTATAATTGAAAAAAACTCATTGTGCAATGTAAATACGAGCAACTAATTGTCTATTATATCTCAATAAAGCTGGAAAAAAAGAACCACATTAAAATAAATAAATAAATAAACAAACAAACAAACAAATAAATAAATAAATAAGACCGAAATGCTTAGAACAATGTCTAACATATAATCAGTATTCTATAAAAGTTAGCTCTTATTATGATTATCTTAAAACTGCTTAAAATACATAACCCCAAACATTAAGACCCTAGAGACCTTGGAAGAAGAAGCAAAGAGGAGAATGGGTGTGACACTTATTCCTTCATTTGTTTGATATTTTTGGAACATATACCAGATGTCAGGTATTGTGTGAGGAAGTGAGATTACCTAAAAAAGAAGATAAAGTTTCTGCTTCTGAGGATTCAGTGTAATGTGGGAGGGGTTTATAAACCTAAGTAAAATATCGCGTATGATGTTCTAAGTACTGTATTAGAAGTATTTAAAGACAGCCATGGGAAGCAACCACCTGCCTGGGGAGGCTTTGGAGAGGGAGGGGTCAAAGGTAAGGAGAACTTTAGCAGATGGCGGGGGATGGGAGGAGGACGATGTAGGCAGAGGGTGAAGCAGTGAGAAAAGCAAGAAGGTGTGCCAGGCACCCTGCTCAAGTCTGGGAGAAGTTGAATATAGTGGTAGCTGCACAGGCACACTGGTCAGGCTGTCCAGAGTCTTGAATTGCTAAGCTAGGGGGCTGAACTTCACTCTGACAACAAAGAGCAGGGGGCGAGATGTGATCAGATTCTGTGTCTCAGACTTGTCTGGTTTTGCAGCAATCCGGAGTCCTTTTCACTTTCTCATTTGATCTTTGGTACTCAAAGTGAGGTCTGAGTACCAGCCTGGCCGGCATTTCCTGGGAGCTTGTCAGAAATGTAGACTCTTGGGCCCCACCCAGACGCACCAAAATCAGCCTTATAACAAGAACCTGGGTGATTGGTTTGCACTGTGAAGCTGGAGATCATCGAAGTCTGGACTACATTGCCTATTCAGGCTAAGAATATTTGCCTGACAAATGCTGCCCACTCCCTCATTCTACTGCTGGAAAGTTGAGCTCAAAGAACAAGAAGTGCACAGGGCTTTAGGACATTGGGGTTTTGAGACTGAGGGTTGTTCAGGTGATGCGTTTGCTGAAGGGCTGTTGTCCCTGTAATGTCAGGGCTGTTCATCCATGTCTTTCCCATGGCTTTTCTCAGTCAGGGTATTGGTACTTAGCAGCAGGGACACAGACATGTTTCAAGATGTCTCTGCTTATCAGGTGCTTAAAAACCATCATTATCGATTTTCATGTCCAGCTTCAAGCCGCATTGGAAGTTATAATCTGCTCCCATAATTCTCCGTCCTGCCAGGCTTACATTTCATTAACAGCTCCATTTATGACCTTTATTTTCCAAACCTTTTTCCACTCTATCTTTCTAGAAGTTTCCAAACTAGTCTCTGGGTCTCATGTTTTCTTTTTGTGTGTGTGTGTGTGTGGGGTATCTTTTCAAACGATTATTTAATCTACCAGCACCCTTTTAGTTCATCAATAGCATGAGAAGGAAGCCTTTCTCCTTTTCTGGGATGTATTAACCTCAAAGAAACAAGACTGTGGATCTGGGGAGAGGAAAATACCGCATCTTGATATCTGGGTGCTGCTTTTCACTGGCTCGTACTCAAAGACCAATGCACATGAGCTAAACATTGCATTGCCCCAAATAAATGAGCCTCTAGGCATCAAAGACTTTTTAATAAAAGTTGAAAGCAGAGCTTTTCAGCTCTGCCCCTGCACTTTTTTCAAGCTGTGATAGAATTGGTATGATATTTCAAAGTATAGTAAAAGGCAGAGAATTGTAATTGTAAGAGAAATTGTAAGAGAATTCTTTTCTCCTTTTAACTTCCTATAATAATTTTAAAAACTTATCTGCAAAGCTGCCTGGGTGTATCTTACCAAGTCAGCCCTGGAACCAGATAACCCATCACAGAACATTCGAGTTTGATACACTATTCTCGCAGAATGAATGCTCTGCTAAGTGGTTAACTAGCCCTTTGTTCCAACTCAGGGAAGAGAAGAGATGAAGGAAAATGAGGAAGAGGAGAGCTTTCCTTCTCTAATATATCAAAGGTAAATCTAAAAGAGACACTGTTAGAACCTATTCCAACTAAGACATCCTACCAAACACAAAGACATGAAGACAAACAAAAGGATTAGAATATAATATAGTGCAGTGGTTAGGCGAGGGTCTCTTGATGGCACTATTGACATTTTGGGCTAGATAATCCTTTTTATTTTTTAGATGAGGCAACCTTTGGTTGACCTCACAGATTGCAAGGACCTTGTTAGCTTACAATCCCTTATTTATTTTTTATTTTTTAATTTTTTATTTTTTAATTTTTTATACCTACAGCACCTGGTCTTCCTAGGTGGTCTCCCATCCAAGTACTAACCAGGCCCGACCCTGCTTAGCTTCCGAGATCAGATGGGATCGGGCTTGTTCAGGGTAGCATGGCCATAGACTAGGCTGGATAAACCCTTGTGGTGGACTGTCCTGTGCATTGCAGGATATTTAGCAGCGTCCTTGGGCTCTACTTACTAGATGCCAGGTGACAACCAAAAGTGTCTCCAGACATTGCCACATTCCCTGGTGGGTAACTTTGCTCCTGGCTGAGAACGACTGGGTTAGATAAAGAACGGGCTAGCTGGATTTACATCCCAGCTCTGGCACCTACTAGCATCTTGATCTTGGATAAGTCTCGTAGTATCTCTTGAGCTCAGTGTCTTCATCTGTAAAGATGGGGACGCCTCATAGGATTACTATAGGATTAAGTACTTAAATATGCATTATCTAGCACATAGTAAATGTTCAATAAATATTAACTGTTTTTGAGATGATAACGACATTCTCTCAACTGAGGTAAAATACTATAACCCAGAAACTGGAACAACTCATTGATAAAGAGATTAAGGACACAGAACACATCTTAGATTATCACATGGGGAAAAATTCTGCTGTAGTGAACAAAAGCATTGATTCACCCTACATTAACACCCAGCTGAAAGAAAAGCATTACACACATCGGATTAGCAGAGAAGCTCTAGAAATTCTGAAGAACTCAAACAGTCTTAATAAGGGTGCCGGATTTAACCTTGGAAATCTGGAAACAACAGAGCACAGTGTCAACACAGAGAAAAAAGAACAGAGGGCCTTTGAGAAGAGCTGTAAGGCTAAAACAAAATCCTCCCTCACTGTACAACACCGACTGTCTCACTTAAGCGCCTCACTTAGAAAGTCCCTTTGAGATCTGAAGTAACTTGCTGTCCTTGCCGAAGAATGCGGCGACTCCTCCTTGCCCCTCTAACTTGCACAAAGTCCCCAAGACAGAAGCAGAAACACCCTGTGTTCTCTGAGATGTTGAACCAAAAACTCTAGGCAGAGCCTGGGGCTGTGGGCAGGAAGGCAGGGGTGGGGGGTGGGGGATGGTCGGGAGTGTGGGGGGAGTGCCATAGTATAGAGCTAAAATTGACTGAAGAGCCACCAGCTTTTGAGTGATTTTTGTTATGAATGCATAAATCAAGCAAGTTGTGAACTTTAAATTGATTGCAACATGTTGCGCTATCAGTGTGTTCTCTGATTATTTAATTTCTGGTCTGATCTTATCTCCCATTTCCCAAGATGCTTCTGAAGGCTTTCATGTCCACAGCCTAAATCATGCTTTCTTTTCTCCTGCCAGTGTTCCATGTTCCCAGAGCGTGTGTAGATGAGGAATAGTTTTACATAGCACAAGTTAGCACTTTTGGGGCCTCTCCCTTGCCGAAAGCAAATTCCTTAGGGTTTGAAAGAAAAATCTGTCTCCATCAAGTTCTCCTTACTTTTTTGTTATACCTTTAATTGCTGCAATCATTTCAAGGCCTTGGTTTATTTTTATGTGTTACTCATCCACTTTTTCATTTTATATTTTATTTTATCCTGTAGTTGAGTCTTAAAATGTCAATATCATCTTGAGTGTTATCGGGGTTATTCATCATATCAAAAGGCTCAGAAATACTGATGTACTTATGTGGCTTTACCTGATACTATTTTTTTTTTTTTTTTTCCTGAGACATCGTTATTAGCCAGGATCCTGGTAGAAAGAAGATGGCCGAACTGAAGAGAATATTAATGAAGCACTTTGGACAGAGCTAAGGGAACCTACCTGGGATGATGAGGCACCCAGGACCGGGAACAGTGAGGAGCTGTGGTCTTCCTGAGGCCCCAAGGGCAATAAGACATAGAGACAGGGTTATCAGAGCCTGATAAGAAATGAACAAGTGGAGGCCCCAACAGGAGGGTAACTAAATGGGAACACAGCCACCGGCAGACCTGGAGAAGCATGGAGTGAACAGGGAGAGTAAATTCTCTAACTCTTTCTTCTTGTACTTTTTGGTTTCCTAATGGTGTCTCTGATTGGCCAATCTGGATGATCCTGTCCAGAGAGATTAGCCTTCCTGCTACAGAGAAAAGATCTAGATTGAGGTGGGGATGAGGCACAAACAGAATAACCAACGTCAACCTTCTTCACTTTTGGCTGTTGAAATTCTCATTAGATTATTAATAGTCAAGCTTTTCACAGTAGATTATCCGTGGTGATGGGTACACATGAATGCATACCAATTCTATTATTGTTAGGAAGTCAATTTATGCTCTTCCTGGAGATATGCACAATTTTTTTTCATTTTAAGAAACTTCTTTTCTTTCTCCTGCTAGATCAGTCTCCCGTCCCTGTATGGAGTGGACAGCTGTCTTCAAAAGCCTTAATGCCCAAACAAAGAACATGTTAGAAATGTTAATTCTCAGCCCCAACTCTAAGTCTATTGAACCAGAAACTCTGGGGTGGGGCCCATCTATCTGTGTTAATAAGCCCTCCGGGGAGTCTGACACACCCTTAGGTTTGAGAAGCACTGGGCTAGCTAGGTGTTGTGTAGAACATCTCTAATGCTTCTTTCACACCACACCTTTTTGTTCCAGGTGTTGCTGTGGCAACCAGCAGTGCACAGGTGTAGCCGGACCACACCTCACTTCAGCTGCACCATGTATAATTGTCTGCCTCTGGGCGGGCGTCTCTTCCACTGCAGTGTGGGATAACCGGGGGAGCCTGCTCAGCCGTTCTTGGGCATGTGCAAACCTGGAAACACTAAGGAGTTCCTTAACAGTCCTGGGGCATCCCTGGACCAGTGAGGACTGGGAGCCAGTGGACAAATTACTGCCCAACGATCTTGGGGCAGAGGTGCATTTTACATGGCTCCTCAGTAGCTTCCAGTGGGACTAGGCCCCATTTGCCCAGAACACTTACCGGCTCAGGGATAAATCTTTGGATTGTCTTTCCCTCTTCCCAATCCTTTCATTTTTGTTTTGTGGGATCGCTTTCCAAAATAAACTACCTGCATATAAACATTTGTCTCAGGCTCTACTTCTCCGGGGAATTCAAGCTAAGACAAATGTCCTTTCCCCATCCTTTATCAATATTTTACTCACTTTTAAGGACAAGTTCAAATGGCATCTATAGCTCATAAACCTCTGTCCCCCCAGTTGAAATCAGATACTCTCTCCCTTGTGCTTCCAAAGTGCGTGTGTGCTTGCTTTTCCTTCCTTCCTTCCTTCCTTCCTTCCTTCCTTCCTTCCTTCCTTCCTTCCTTCCTTCCTTCCTTCCTTTGCCATCACAGCAGTGGCCATAATCTGTCTGGCAATTCTGTTCTGCAGTTATCTGTCCTAAGCTAGACTAGTTTCTTTAGGTCGGGGACAGTGTCTATTCATTCAAGGATCATTCCCCCACCCGACCCTTATCCTGATGGGTTTTTGCATAGTGCTGAGCACAATAAATGTCTATTGAATTTAATAGAATGTCAGAGTCATGTCTGATGGCTTTTAAAGTCGCACTGTAATGTGTTCAGTGTATCTGACTTGGAATAGTGGTATTCTTTATTGTTCTAGTCTTGAAGCTATGAGGCTGTCTCTTTTAGCTATTTTCAATCCAGCTATTGCTTGGAAGAAGGCATGATTGGTTGTGACCATTCAATACAGCTAGGGCCTGCTTCATAGGCATGTGACTTGTGGAGTTGCACAAGGCCTTACATTCAGAAGGTCTTGGATGTTGCCATCCTAAAATTCTTAATAATTTTATCCTTGAAGCCATGTTTTGCGAGTGAAGTCCAAAGGGATGGTGGAGCATGTGTGTGAGCAGAGGAGATACATGTAATACTGTGTCTGCACTTTCCTGCTGCCCTATTCACATGTAGCATTCACGATGTCCCATGAGCATAGAACCAGTGGACCTAAGATGCAAGACTCAAAGTGAGCACAAAGCAAGTGTCTCATGTCCACAACTGAGTAAACTGAGGGGAGAGGGCAAGTAAGGGGAAGAAATGGGGAGAGAGGAGAATGGGCCACAATTTTGATTAGAACCAGGCCATGCTTTGACTATGGAAAGAAGGCAATGGTATTCTAATATGCACCAACTACCAGGGAATTCTATCATATCCTTTCTCATTCATGTTATTTCCCTGTATTAGCTAAATGCTTATGCTGAAAATGACTACATAAAGAAAAGAAAGAGATAGGGTAACCCACAGTTCCTTTCCTTCTGGTTCGTCCTTATTTATCAGTAAGCTGAAGATAGAAAGTATTGGTAGGATGAGCACATATGGAGAGGTGAAATAAACAAAATTTGGTTAATTTTTTTTCAGTTTGGTCAATTTTATTCAGTGTTTCCAATGTTCTGATAAGGATAAAATATGTATGCATACATGAGCTACAAAATAAAAATTGTATAATTTCAGTGATTCTGCATACAAGGTGAATGTTCTTATATTTGCATTTAAAATGGTCATTGCACAATATAGAGACAAATGGAAAGATTTAAACACATTCATACATAAAAATGTTTGTTCAAAAAGAAATGAAAAATAAATAAGCTTAAAAAATACTGTGCAATGAGCCAAATTTGGTGTGTTGGTAAGCATATAAAATAAAATCCTTAAATAAATACGAAGAAATATCTGTAAGGTGAGCTGCTTCTCTGTTAGAATGTGCCGGGCTTTGGAAATACAAAGATAAAAGTCATCGTCCTTGCCCAAGGACTTCACAGATTAGCAGGGTATTCAGGCAAGCAACTCCACCATCAGAGAAAAGGGCTAGTGAGAGCTCTGAACATCTAGCTGCATGTGGGTTGGGAGCAAAGAAGGCAGGCATCTAAGTGTGAGCCTGCATGGTATCTCATTTAACCCTGACCACCAGCCGCCCTCTCCCATGGTGCATGGCACACAGTAGGCATTCAAGAATCAGAGGAATGAATCTGATTCAGGGTAGTTTTCTGGAGGAAGTGACTTCTTAACTGAAAGTTCAGTGCCTGGGCTTGTGGACATCTCAGTTTCCCAATTAACCTCCAAACATCCTAATTATGCTGTGATTGGAATTACCAAGGAGAGGCCTAGGGGAAACAATATTTCCAAGAACGTCTCCTCTTAGGATGGCAGTATTTGTGTTCAATATCCATGAAAAAAAGAAACATCGGAGCCCAATCTTGCCTTAGGTGTAATTCTAATTCATAAGAACAGTGTTCAATATTGCTAAATTTGCTAAAATTCATGGCTGAAAAATAGAAAAATTTCACATATTCCTTATGTAGGTATATTTTCTTTCCTCATATTATAAACTCATCCTTGTAAACTATTCTTTTTTTTTTCTATGTACTTTACATTTCTCTCCCATAAGGGACTCAACAAACTTCAGCCCTGGTAGTAAGACATGTTCACCAATCCCCTTCTCAGATGTCTCCAGTACTCCTAGAAGATGGCATGTGGCAATAACTGTCATCCTCAGAGACTTTAAAGTGTTTTACCTGCCCTATATTATGGCTCTTCTGCTTGGTGTTCACCACTGTTTGTGTATTAATTAGACTGGGAATTTCTTGAGAGTAACTCTGTGTCTGTCACCTCTACATCTCCCTGGGGACCCAGCACAATGTCTGGTATCTAGGAGGAACACAATAGGTGGGGTTGGTTGAATGAATGAGTTAATACCATCTAATTGCTCTCAAGCGTCTTTAATTATGGTCTTTGGTACCTTACTCATTTGCCTTATTTATCACTCTTTTCTGATACATTTTAATATAGAATACACACACACACACACACACACACACACACACACACACACACACACACTTGTGTGCATCCTCCCTCTGCCCCCCACCTGGGTCTATATATGCACAGCAGAACCTGACTAAAAGATTTAGTTGGGACACTTTCACACTTGTTAAGAGTGCTCACAAGAACATAAAAAATGATGGAGTCCTCAGTCCTGGCTCCTTGTACATTTTAGCAGATGGAATCCTTTGTTTGATTTCAGAGCACACTTAGTGACAGCCTGTGCTCCTGAG
>NW_011888910.1:1462110-1465156 GCF_000151845.1 Pteropus vampyrus
AAGATTTAGTTGGGACACTTTCACACTTGTTAAGAGTGCTCACAAGAACATAAAAAATGATGGAGTCCTCAGTCCTGGCTCCTTGTACATTTTAGCAGATGGAATCCTTTGTTTGATTTCAGAGCACACTTAGTGACAGCCTGTGCTCCTGAGTAGGTTTGGGAAAGCACTTCTTTATTATAAGACTAAAATTAAATGACACATTTTTACATGTTGTTTAGAGGCAGCAGTTGATGCAAAACTTTGTCAACACAGAACTTTTCACACCTTGGCTTTCACCTTCAGTAAGTGGATTACTGTGTTAGACTGATGTTGGTTTTGGCATTGAAAATGAATGAACTAACTTAGGAAAATTAAGTCATGCCCTTTATCTTCCTTTGTATTGAAACTTATAATGTGAAAAGAATTCGGGTTACTTCTCTTTTTTGATGCTCTTCTGAGTTCCCTTGTTTCAGCCAGGACACTGGAATTAAAATAGAAACTGCCAAGTGCTGTGGCAGTGAAGCGACCATCTTTCCTGGAGCAACTGAGAAGTGTCCTTGTCTGGGATCTGAAAGGCTAATCTCAACAAGCTCTTGTCTGTGGTGCAAAATGTGACAGACGTTTTTGCTTGCTAGCCGCCAGCTCTGCTGCCCACACAGTTTTCTGTTGGCATATCCCTTTTTCTCCTTGCTATGTCTCATTGCCAATCTTTGACAAAATATCCTGTTCACAGTGAAAGGTCCAGAATGAACTTGTGTGAAATTCCGCTCACTACAACAGGTTCCTCCCACTGTAACACACTTCTGTTGATAATAACCCTCTGTGCACAATTTTCCACACCATTTTCCTTTTATAGTGCAAGAAAATGAAATCTTCCAACACATACCATTACAGAGACAGCTATGGGTCTCAAAAATAAGATGGGAACTAGAATGTAGGGCAAAATAAAAAAAAAAAAGTCAATTGCAGTTGAAAACTAAAGGCTCGTAAGACCCTCACATCACAGATAGGATGAACTGTACACCAGAAAGCCATCAATTGTAACGTGGCCTATAAGCTGTTATTATCTATGGTTATTATGATTATTACTTTATAATTTTTTAGGCATTTAGATTTATATTTTTTATGTACGTGATTGTTGATCTTTAACCATAAGTATATATGAGGAAACTGAGACTTATAGAAGTTATCCTGTACAAAAAACACCCAGCTAAGAGATGGTAGAGCTGGGAATTAGAAACTAAGCCTAAGGATGTATCTCATACTTTATTACTGATGAAGTTAAGATATTTTCTTAGATATATTTAGGAAGCAGCCAATCTAAAAAGGGATTATTAAGTAATACTGTGCAAACTTGATACTATGCATAAACCTGTTATAAAGTGCAAACAGTAGGGTGATGAGCCTCATAGAGTGTAGAAAGGGAGGAAGAAGCTAAGAATTGTTGAATATTTCTAGGACTGTCAAAGAAGAAAGGCACTGTGTTTAATGAACAAGAACATTTTGGTCTCTAAAAAAGTATATTCTACATTGGAAAAGAGAAATTTCATCAGCATCTAATGAAACTGTCTAATGCATCCCATCAGATAAAGTAAGCTCTGGGATCATTTGATCCCTTTTACTTGGTTTGGTGTACCAGACAAACATCTGGTTATTAATTCTGTTTCTTTAGTACTTAGCAGCTGGGAAGGGATAGGGTGCCCTGTATATTGGACTAGAAAATTATAGTTATTAGAAAAGTTTGACTTTTGTTTTAAAATTAAGGGACTGGTTTTCTGGTTTATAAATCAGGCTCTCGGTAAATTAGGTTAACATGAATCAGTTCTCCACCACCAACTCACTTGTGAGTGAATTAGACTTGACAGAGTTTCTGCAAGACTCAGCACTAGACCTTAAACTCATGATGGTCATTTAAATGCAGCCTTCTGAGAGTCCCAGATGGATCTACCAGCTCACCTTCTCCGTTATTTGCTATGAAAACAAATTGATTAGATGGTTCACTAAAATACTCTTTTTTACCTGTAGCATCTCAAATTTGAAGGAATCTTTGTAATCTTCCAGTCTAATCTCTTCCCCACATAGCGGTCCCATAAGTCGTTAAGTTAGCAGTGAGCTTATTTCCTCAAAATTTATTTTGAATAACTGTAATTTTTAGAATTTGTTTTTCCTTTTATAATGAGCTGAAAATATATACAGAGCCCCTCAGTTCATTGCTCTGTAGCTGCACAGAATAAGTCTACTTCTTCTACATGAAAACATTTTGAATGTTAGACTCCCAGTAATTATATACAAAGTGTAAAAAATCTTTACAACAGATCTCTCCTTAACCATTTAAGGACTAGTTTAAGAGAAGAACTTGATTGGATACTTTTGTATTGTAGGCAGATAAGTCTGACTGGAACAGACTTGAGTTTGTGAAGGGTTTTAATCTTTCGTTACATGGTGACTGTTGGGAACTGTGAAAGTTTTGAGATCTTACTTAGTTGCAATGTTGACAAGTTACCCTGTGACACATTTATGGATGCTGGAAGAAGATATGAGGCTCCTGGGTTAGAGAACAGCTTGATACCCGTGGCAATTGTAGTAACCAGAGCATCATGATTTTCTTCTGCTGGTTCCCAAGCCTCAGTTCCCACAGTGTAGGCAAACAGGGCCATATGACACCTCCACATACAGTAGAATGTTACAGGAGAGAGGCCCTGAGGTTAGGAAACCCCAGTCTTTTGTAATGGGCTGTAAGCAAGCCTGCCAACCTTTACTTGGGGAACATATTATCTTTGTTATTCTGAACAGCAAATAAACCAGCCCTGTGCTGCAGAGGGAAACACTACCTCTGTCATCCAAGGCTGTTCTCTGTGCAAACATTCTTGAAAAGATAATCTGGAGCAAAGGTAGTCCTTCCCTCTGCCTGCAAGATGCGCAGAAACATGAGAGATCCATGGAGAATCACCTCCTAATAGTGATCTTTGACTTCTTCTCAATACTTTTATACAAGTTTCCAAACCAGTGTACTTATTTTTCTAAACCTCTTATCAGATCCAAACTTCCTGTCAAAAGATACAGG
>NW_011888910.1:1465528-1482914 GCF_000151845.1 Pteropus vampyrus
AAAAAAAAACCCACAAAAAAATGCCCCCACTATACCAATAGAAAAAGAACAAAGAATTTGAATAAGTAATTCCAAGAAAAGGAAATAAAGTGGCTGATAATCTTATGGAAAGATATTTAACCGCAAATGGTAATTAGGTAGATGCAAACTTAGATAGTGAGATATCCCCAATATATTGGTAAGAATGTAAAAGACTGATGATAGCCAGCATTGATTAGGGGGGAAGAAACAAATACTTTCAAAGCAGCTAGAGATAATGTAAATTGATACCACCTGCTTGGAGGCCGCTTCTCAGCTGGATCTTATGAGAATGTTAGTATTGCTGGCAGTAATAAAATATTGGAAATAACATAAATGGCCATCCATAGACTGGTCAAATAAACTATGTCTATATTATGGAATATAGCCATGCAGTTTTAAAAAGAATGAAGTAGAGCCTCCTTACTGATTTTAAAGGATCTCCGAGAAATATTAACTAATAAAAGAACCATAGCAGAACCATACTATGGCATGATCATGTAATATATACATATATGTATCTATATTTATATGTATCTATATTTATGTATATATGCATATGTAAAGGCGCAGAAGAATATACACATCACTGACAATATTCATTAGTTCTGGAAGAATGAAATAGGAGATAAGGAGGGTGATGACATAAAGGTTGACCTTTGCTTTAAATTTATTATTCTTCAGGATTGCTTGTTTTAATTAAATGTGTTAGTATCTTGCTGGTGTGATTTAAAAAATTGTGCTGTATCCTGCGATGTAAAAAAATTGCACTTGGTTATCCTGTGGTAGTCATGTTATAACAAGCTCCTTGCAGACCAGTAGCATAACTTTAGTTGAAAAAACAAGTGGAATTTTAGAACTACATGGGAGAAAAAAGTAAGATTTTCACAAAATACTCCCATTTTTTTCACAGCATGAACTCTAGTTTTCCATGTCTAGTGCAGAACTTCCTAGGGAAAGAGACATAAAGAAATGTGGACTGATTTCAAGAGCTCAAAAATGATTAAAGAGTTAGGAATTAAGATGCTTTGAGAGAGGAGTACAGTAATTCCAGGGACTGAAGGGGTTGGTGTGTGTAAAGGAGAGATGGTGGGCTCTCGGTGATCTGGGAAGTAAGGTATCACAAAACAGCTGCTACAAGGAATTCTTATCAGTAGTTCTCAAAGCGTGGGTCCCGGACCAACAGCATTATCATCACCAGAAAACCTGGTACAAATGCAAATGATCCAACACTGTCCCAAAACTACTGAGTAAGAAACTCTGGAGTTGGGAGCCCAGCAATGTTTTAATAAGCTTTCCAGGAAATCCTTATGTGAGTTAAAGTTTGACAACCACTGCTTTAGACCAGGGCTTCTGAAAATTTAAAATACATACGCATCACCTGGATAGCTTGTTTAGCAGCATGTTTTAACTCAGAAGGAATGGAGTGGGGCCTGAGACTCTGCATTTCTCACAAGCTGCCAGGCGAGGCAGATGCTGCTGTTTCTCAGACTGTATTAACTTTAGAGGGATGATTGACTATTCATTGATGGGAGGGGTTCATAAGGAAATAATCAGGGAGAATACAAATATTGTCAGCCTCGTTTTATTTTTACTGGTATTTTCAAGGCTATGCTCAAGAATAATGTTGCTTTCTTTGTAGTGCTTGTCATCTGGGATTCTGTGCATGCTTTCACTAACAGTACTATAATTGTGCACCTATATCATGCTTGCTCAAAGCTCCAAGCATTCACTGCTTTCCTGATTTTTTGTTAACAATTCCTCTTTCCAGGTGGAGAAGCTGAGGCTGGCCCACAGAGCTATTTGTGTTCCAAGGTCACAGAGACCTGGGACAGGCTGGGCTGGCGGAGGCCTCCTGACCTGCTGGAGCTCTTTCTGCAGGAGCCTTAAGCCTCTCTTACTAGCCAGTGAGAAGTGGTGAGGGAGCCCAGGAGATCAACACCACAACAGCTCAGTGGTAAAACCCAGACCGGCCCACTCTCTAGGCTCACTGGTGAATAACAGGAATCTTTATCATCCTTTCCGTCAGAAAGCATTTATTTAAAACCCCTTGGCTAACTCACAGGGTGAGCTGGCCTGTCACACACCATCACATGGCATGGAAACTGGCAATTAAATTTAGAAACCCACCTCAGCAAATCCAGACCGAGATGTTTACAGGCCAGCCTAAGGGGAGCCAGGCGTTTTCACTCCTAAATCAAGAGGTTTGCAGAGAAAGTGAAATGAGCCTCTGGTGGGTTATGCTAAATTATCAGCACCTGTTCACATCAATAATTTGGCGTCCTCAAAATGCTACAGCAGGCCTCAGAGGGCCAAAAATGCCAGTGCTACACATAGCCTGATGGAGGGCTGTTGGCCTCATTGTTGAGCTGTGGCTCGGAATCGGGGAGATGCTGAAAGGGAGGCCTTTGTTCCAAGGACAACTTGTTTGTTTACCGACTCTGGGGGCTGAGAGAGACACATTAACCAAAGAACAAATGTCATTTTCCCTGCACACCCCAAACAGAGTGCTGCAATTGCAGCGGTGAGCACTTTGAATAGATTTCTGTGATGGCAGACAGTGAGGTGGGCACACTGAGTGGTGAGTGAGCTTTACTGATTTTCAGAGTGCGATCAGAATTATAGCCTGGATTCATTGGTACAGCCCCACCTGAGGTCCAGGAAGCTTTTCTGTTACAAAGCCCTACTTTCTGGAAAACCCCTTGGGTTGAAAATTAGCAAAAGTGGAATTTGTTGTGTATTTTCAGGTCTAGTGGTGCGTGCTGAGATATCTAAACCAAAGAAGATGATATTTCTCATTTTAGCAAAAGACTCAGCCAGAATCCCATGCTTTAGTGTGGCTGGGAGTGTGACTGTCAGAGGAGGTGAGAATGTAAGGCCTTGTACAAACTAAACTTTTTAGTTACGTCTTTCCCAATGCTTGACGTGCCTTGGAAATTACATCTGCCTAACTTCTGTAAAGGCTTGTCTTTGACGAGAGCTCAGATATGCTACCGTGGGTGGGAAGAAGAGGACCCTTGCAACCCTAAAGAAAGGTGACAGATACCACAAGAAAACTTTCCACCGTTCAAGTGCAGATAAACACGTTTGAGCTGCAGCACACCCACATGAGTATCTGCTCTCCCACCTTACACAATAGCACCTTACAGAAAAGGGAACAAGACGTCAGGTGTCGTAAACTGGGTCCTAGGGAGAGGGAAAAGGCCAGCTGATAATGGGAACTACCTCAGATTAGAAACAAAGGGGAGTGGCTCTTTATTCTTCTGAAGAAAGAACTCTAGTGAATTTCCAGTAAGTTGAGTGATGATGGAAGGCATCAAAAACCTTTAAGGCTGGTAACCCCCCCTTGCAAAGCCAGGTTCTCTCAGAGCCATAATTAAAGGCAGCAGTGGAACAGTTCCCTAAACACTGTGTTCCTGTCTAACCTGCCCATCAAAGGTCCTTTCTCTCTGCTTTCCTCTCTGCCTCTTTCCTTTGCTCCCTTGTCTTCTTTTTATTCATTCTTTCTCTCCTTTCTAGGCTATATTAGGGTGTAGAGCATCGCCCTACGAGTGTTCTTGAACTGCACTTGGACTTAGGAGGTAACTGGTCTTCCTTAGTTCAGTAGAAATAGGTCAGGGCTGACGTTCATGTGGCCTTGAATTCAATGCCAGCCTGACCCACTATGCTGGTCCTGTTATATTTTCAGTGCCTGGATTTATTTCTCTGGAAGATGGGGATAGAAGTCCCTCCCCTTCCTTCACAGAGATATTTCCAGGACTAATGAGGTCATATATAAGAACATGCCTCAGAGGAAGGGCATGCTGTGATTGCTGGGCATGGCCATCATTGTGCATTCACCTTTTAGAGTCCTATGTTGATGTTCTTAGTCATGTCTTCCGCATCTTGTAAAGCAGGTTGTATCCTAAGAAGGTGTTTGGCTCAAGGTCACATAAGGCTGGGTGCCTCAGCCCGAATCTAAACAAAGAGCAATTGAGGGCCTAATCTATGCTCAGCCCACTGGACCACAGTGACCTCTGCTCTTTGTACCTAGAAGCTTAGCCCTGGTGGAGGAAATAATGTTTCTACTTCTCCAGGTGGTGTGGAAACCTGTTATGCTGCCTCCTCCCCCAGCCACAGCTCACACCTACCAGGCACAGCCTGCTCCTTGCTGGGAGGGAGCATGGGGACGAGGTGTTAGTCAGGGGGACGCTCATTCTGGCAAGGGGTGAGCCAGAGGACAGAAATCCACTTTGGGGGTTCGGAAGTGATGATGCGGCCTGGCAGATGCAAGCTTTACAGCCTGATTAAAATGTTTCCATTCTGTCCAATTTTAATTCAATTACTTTGTATATGGGGCATCTAAAACAGAAATGCCAGGAGAAAACAAAAAAAGCAGAAAAATACCTCTGAGGTTAGGGTGACTGCAGCAGCCATGGCTGGACTTGCTGGGCATTTGCCCGGAGTCCTCTGCCCTCTTTGGATTGCAGCCATTTGTCTTCTGCAAACTACATCTCCCAGGCTCCCTGCCTGCCTGCCTTCTGGGTGGCTTCAGCCCAGGGGTGTCAATGAGGATAAATCGGAGGGCTGGAGAAAGAGAAACGCCAGGCCGTTCCCCTCCATCTTGCTCTGGGCTGGGCAGGGTCTCCAACAGAGGTCTTCTGTGGGTGGACAGCCCCGCCTCCTTGGTCCCAGCTCCACCAGATCACCCAGAGTTCGGGTGCTGATAACATTCCCATCCCAAATCTGGGGTGCAAACTCTCTGCTGTTACTTCTGTCTGGGATTGGCTTCTCAGCTCTTTCAACATCTCAGTAAACAGCATCCCACATTACATTTTCTCTGTTAAACTCCCTGGCTGGGCATTGTTCTCCCAACTGACAGAAACTCTGAGGGCACCTGGTCCACTTTGAAAGCCAGGGAGACCATGGGAGCCGCCAGTAGGAACTGCATCAGAGGAGGGACTGGAACCTTGAGGGTGAGTCTTCTTGCATGAGGGGCACTTAGGGTCTGAGCCTCAAGGTGGGCCACATTATTGGTAAGAAGAAACGCAGAAATAAAGCTGAAATTGCCGGTTGATGTACAGAAATGGTCCAAATGCTCTAATCAGCCAGAAGGCCCTTCCTAACTTAGAAAAGGTAAAAAGACTGAAAAGGAAAGGTAAAAAGAGAAAGCTGAGTGTCAAGGTACTAAGGAAAGAGATGAATCTTCTTATTTCTCCTTTTTATTTGCCTCTTTAGACTTTGAGGAAGAGCCCTAGGCTGAGAAACTGACTTCTTTCATAGGAAAACAGGGGCCCCTCCCCTCATCTCTGGGGGTACTGGATTCTGCTGGGGGACTCCCAAGGCTTTGTGCAAGGCATCTTGCAATGACTCACTAGGCCATGTTGAGGATCCTGACCCTTGTCACAGCCAGGGCCCAGCTCTAGGCAGCCTGCATTTACGCATGATGCCACCAGCCTAGTCCACATCAGACTCGAGCCCCGAATCTGCTCCGCCACCATCCAAACCAGCCCTCCCAAAGGGCACTCTGCAGTCAGCAGGGCCAGCAGCACCCTGGAGGGGCCCTCCCTGACCACCACCCTTTGACTCATGTATTATGCAGAGGTCCCTGAACTGGCACTGCCTGCCACTTGCACAGTTAATGGAAAGGTTCGGCTCCAGTGGTACAAGCATTGCCACAGGGATTTGTGATGTGAGAAATTTTTCTTTTAACTTTATTTTTAATTGTAGTATCATACACATAACATAAAACTTGCCATCTTAACCATTTTTAAAGGTACAGGTCAGTGGCATTAAGAACATTCATGGTGTTGTGCAACCACCACCACCGTCATCCACGGGAATTTTTCATTCTTCCCGAAATGAAACTGTCCCCATCAAACACAAACTTCCCATCCCCTCCCCCAGCCCCTGGCAACAACAGTTCTACTTTCTGTCTCTATGAATTCAACTATTCTAGGTACTTCATATAAGTGGAACCATGCATTTCTGTGACTGGTGTATTTCACTTAGCATAATGTCTTCAAGGTTCATTCATGTGTCCTAGTTTCTTTTTAAGGCTGAATAATATTCCATCGTATGTACATACCACGTTTTGTTTATTCATCCATCTGCCGATGGACACTTGGATTGCTGCCACCTTTCAGCCATTGTGAATAATGCTGCTATGATCGTGGAGGTACAAATATCTGTTTGAGTCCCTGATTTCAATTCTTTTGACTATATACTCAGAAGTGGAATTGCTGGGTCATGAGGTAGTTCTACTTTTAATTTTTCTGAGGAACTGCCATATGGTTTCCCATAGTTGCACCATTTTACATTCCCACCAACAGTGAACCACATCCATGCCAATACTTGCTTTTTTCTGTTTTTTTTTTTTTTTTTAATAACAGCCGCCTTAATGCATGTGAAGTATCTTTTGACTTTTTAATTTAGTATTTTAAAAAAGTCTTGTAAATGTGAATGTGGAATAAAATTTTCAATATGCGTAAGAAGGCGCACAATGAGCATCACTTTTCCACTCCCCTGACTCCAGCATCCCTGTTTCCAGGGGCAACCATTGTTTCTGCCCTCAAGCACGCTTCTTGACACAGTCTGTGCACAGATAAGCTTATATGTGTATGCATCTTTTTAAAACAAATAGGAGCACAGAGTACACATTATTTTACATGTCGCTTTTTAAAAACTAAACATGCCATTTTCACTTAATTTAACATTACGACATTCCATAATTGTATCTATAAGTGACAAGAGATTTAAATCGGTATATCAGCGGTTCCCAACCTTTTTGGCATGACGCTAAATCTATAATCAGAGTCCTCATCCTTCCAATCTAATACACAAATTTTGGACTTTAGGGAGATGATACGCCCCCAGCAGGGACTGTAGCAGACCTTGTCATCAAACATATTAATATTTCTGCAGAGAAATATAAGAATGAATTATAATAAGTAGGATAAAAATTCTAAATAGCCATGTACTGGTTGCAGTTAGGTTTTGCCAGCAAATGAGTTTAGAAAGCTTCTCATTTTCAGAGCCTTTTAGATTTTAGAATTGTAGATAAGAGATTACGGGCTTATAATATTGGGGAACTTTTCACATCTTATTTTTGATATTCAAAATAACCTCATGAGATAGAATTTTACAGGTGGGGAAACTGAGGCTCAGAGACGGAAAGTAATTTGCCTAAACTGGGACTTGAACTCAATCTGCCTGATTCCCAAGTCTGGCCTCTTTCTTTTCTATAACGTGACTATGTGCCATTGTCTGCTGTAATTATCAATAGTGTCCTTTCACTTTCAAAAGGACTGGGTCTAAGAATATATATCATATGGCTATGCCAGCCATATCGTGCTGTGCCTTGGTGACTGAGCTTTCTCTGCAGTTGAGACCTGGCCCTTGTTTCTTGTAGACATCATTAGAGTTTAAGACAGCCTTAGTACTTTGCTGCCCTTGATGCTCCATTTAGCCAGCACTTCTCAGCTCATTAAAAGGATGGTGGACAGCCACAGGAGCCCTACCTCTTCCAGGAAGCCTTCCCTGCATTCTGCAACCTCGCATGATCTCACGGTCCCTGCTGCACTGCTTACCTCTTAATTTGGTGGGATTATTTGTTCTCTCATTTATTTTATTTTTAAAAATTGTGGTAAAATACACATAATATAAAATTTATCGTCTTAATCATTTTGAAGTGTACAGTTCAGTAGTGATAATTATATTCACGTAGTTGTGCAAGCATCACCACGATCCAGCTGCAGAACTTTGTCATCTTCCCAAACTGAAATCTGCCCCATTAAACACTAACTTCCTATTTTCCCTTCCTTCCCAGTCCCTGGCAACCATTCTTCTAACCCCTAACTGGGCTATAGTGGTTCTAAACAGAAAGAGAGACAAGTCTTGAGTTTCTTTTTCCCATTTTTTTATGTGAAGGTGTGTCTCCCTCAAAGGAGGACCTGAAGGAAGGTGCTAGATGTGGGTGTGTGAGGTCTTTGCTCCTTTTGGACCAAAAGAGTCCCCATATTCACGACTGATGCTGAGCAGCTCCTCCTGTGGGGCAGTGCTTACAGCAAACATCAAGTTGAGGGCTCGCACCATCCTGTTTTATCGTTCTGGAAATGGAGGCACAGAGAGGTTAATAATGAGCATGTGGTCACACAGCAGAGTCAATAGAGGCAGTCTGGCTTTGTGGATGAAGTTTGTTTCGGATCTGGTGTGAGGTTGAGGTTTGGCTTTTAAGGTATCAAGGTCTGTTTGGCTCATTCTGCGTCTGGATATAAGTAACTGGCTGTGAAGCATCTGCTCCAGTGAAAGCCCAGGTCTGGCGCCTTGCCCCTCCCACCTGCAGACAGCCACCTGGTTCTGGCTGAGCCTACTTTTCTCTCCTACTCCATTCAGCTCACCTAGTTGGAAGGCGCCTGCAGAAGGAGCCCCAACAAGTGGGCCTGTCCATTCTCCATCTGAAGGGTCTAGCCTCACAAGACCTTGTGACCGAGGAGCTAGAGTTTGCTTCCCAGGGTTGGCCTAGAGTTCCAGCTGGGCCTGGTGACCCTGAAACTGTCCTGGTCCCCACACAGCGCCATTGTAGGTCCCAACATTTATCTGATGCTGCTGTAGCTTCTCAGAGACCAGAGCTCTGTTCGACACCAGGAACGCTGCCTGTTCTGGAAGGGTCCCCTGCAGGAGTGGGCAGTATTACAGGGGTGGGGGAAGGGAAGGTGGCGGCAGTGTAGGTTCATCATCCAGGCTCAATTCTCTTCTTGTTACCTGAGCTCTTGTGAGTTACTGAAATCCATTGGGATGCACATGAATCCGAACAAGCGAAACAAATAAGACTCCAGGTTAGGGCACTGCCACCATCAAGACACCATGTACTAAAATGTGCATGGCACCCCTGGAGTTGTGTGACAGGACTGCAAAGAGTTCTCAGTGGGAATTCACTGGGGCCTTGATCAATCACTCCGAAACCAGTCAGATGGGCATGGGATTAGAACTAAAATGGTGTGCGTGCATGTCTGTGTGTGTGTCTGTGTGTAGGGGGAAATAATGTGTAAGTTCCAGTATTTCCCGTGATGTTGAGAACAAGTCCTGCCTGCCCAGATCTGCTCCCAGCCTTCCTGGGAGCCCTACAGATCCAGCCGGTAGAACAGGCTAGATGAAACAGGAGATCTCTGGCTGTCAGGACTGGAGCCTGTGTGCACATAAAGGAGCCCTGGGCATGCTTGCTGGGCAGCCCTAAGAGAAGAGGAGGAGGAAGAAGCCTAGGGGGGACTGATGGGAGAGTGAGTAGAGGCCTCAGTGGGTGAGAGGGCCAAAGTGGGGTTGGGATTTGCAATAGGTTTTGACCTGTTGCCTTGAGCGTGGGACACAAGCAAATAGCCTGTTCAGTCAGAATCTGGGTTCCTTTTAAACCCTGTACAGCACAAAACAGATCCAAGACAAGCAGAGAGTCTGGTTTTATCCTTTCTGTTGATGTGTTTTAAAATCTGTGGTGCACATTTACATTTTAACCACATGCAGGCTTACTGTTTGTGTGGGGAGCTATATGTGCTCTCCCGGTGCCTTGCCAGCAATGAAAGGTCATCTGAGGCTGGGTGTCTTCATGCAATCCCTGAGGCTGATTGTGGGACAGAAGTCACGAGCCTGTTGCATAGCTGTCGTGGTACCTGCTTCAAGAAGTCCCCCAGCTGGTGGTGGCTGGCCCCGGGCCCAGGTTCTGTTCTCCACTGCCAGTTCAGTGCACCTCACACCACACCTGAAGCTGTTTGTCTTCTGACCAGGCTCTGGCCTGAGGGCCATGGGGTTGGGGAGGCCCCAAGAGGTGGGGTGACAGCCATATCTATCATGGCGGGGAGCAGGCCCACATGAAAGTCTGTCCTCTGTGGAGCCTGTGGGTCTCTAGAGCTTGCTTGCACAATGCTTCCTGCGAGCATTTTCATCATAGTCTTAGCAACTGTCATGTCAGCATATGACCTTTAAAATTGTTGAAAAGGAGCCAGTTCTGGAGAATGTGCTCATGAGGAACGAACCCTCTTCTTGCTCCCATCTGCCTGCCCAAGGAAGCGTCTGCCCGCCTCATGGGGACGGGAGCCTGTCACTGGTGGGATCCGTCAGAGATGGAGCCCATTGGCTCTGTCACTTGGCATCTTGTTTAATTGTATTTTATTATTATTTTTTACCTCAGTTGTCTTCTGTGCAACTGTTAGAGGAATTTGGCATCTGTCCATCTCCCTCTTATGCTGTTCACCTCCAGGGTCAGCCTGCTCTTTGTCAGCTGCCCCCTCCAAATGCACATACCCTGATATTTTCTGATTCTCAGTAGGACTCACTGGGCCACCTCTCCCAGCATCATCTGCCTTTGAGGGGATTCAGGTGAAAGGGAAGACTCAGGAGTTGCTGAGAGGAACCTGGTAGAGGAGGTAGAGGAGGAGACTGCAGGTGAATGATGAAGGAAGGAAAGGTCAGGGTGTGCCTCCCAGTTCCTCTAAGGCATCAATGGAGGACTCTCTAAGTTCAAGGCAGGCCGCAGACCCACTCAGTGAGATCATCGGGAGACCCTTTCTCTACCACACTCAGTTTTGGCTGCTCTTCTCTGGACCACTGCACAGCTTTGTGGTGATTTCTGGGATGTTTCAAACTGAAAATAGGTGGACACACGTTCTAGGTCAGCTCCCACTCTGGGGTGTGTGCGCTGGTTGCTGCAGCTCCCCAGGTGCGCTAGTGTCCACTGGGGTCCTTCTTCCCCCTCCTCTTCCCCTACCAAAGCCAATTTATTACCTGTTCTATTGGCTCTGCTTCTTAAACATTATCTCAGCACATCTGTTTCTCTCTGTGAAGCCTCTGATTCAAGAGGCAGTAACTGTGGCCCAGGCCAAACCAGACCATCAACTGTTTTATAAAGTTTCATGTGAAAATAGCCACACTCCTTCATTTGCATACTCCCTCTGACTGCTTTCTTGCTATAATGGCAGAGTTAAATGTGCCCTGATATTTACTATCTGCTCTTTTATGGAAAATGTTTGCCAACCTCTGCTCTAATTTATCCGTTATCTTCTTTCAGTGAGTTATTGAACCATCTTTTAACTGCCATCATCCCTGTGTCCAGCCTGGCTCCTCTCCATTCTGTTCCTACACTCTGACCTTTCTAAAGTAAAGGTCTAATTACGGTGCTTTGCTTTTTGTTTCCCTGGCTCTTCGTGTTCTCCAGAGGGATTCTAAACACTTTCTCATGGTTTGCATGGTTCTTCCTCCTGGCTCCAGCGCTCCTTTGGCCACCCTGCCACGTTCAACCACCTGAGGCTTCCAAGTGCACCAAGTTCCCAAGGCACTCGGGTCTCCATCTAGGTCGAGCTGTTTGTGTGCTGTTTTCTCTTCCTGGAACGATCTTCTCTTGGCTCCTTAGGTGGCCTGCTCTGACTCATTTTCCAGTTCTCAGGAGAGTTTCTTAACTTCTAAGACTGGGTTAGGAGCCTTTTCTATGTGCTTCCACGGCACCCAAGAATTCTTCCTTTATCCTAAGGACATAGCATCTGGCTCATAGAAGACCTTAACATATTTTTTACAAATGAATGATGAATGAATGAATGCATGAATGAATGCAATCTCCCAACAACCAGGTCCTGTTGGGACCTGGAAGTCTTCTCACTGTTGAAGGAAGGCTCTGGTAGCAGATGCTACCAACAGCCAAGTCCCTGGGGCTCTTAGCTGCCTGCTTAGATGTTGGTATGGCAGCAATACACATCCAAACCAGTTTTCCTTGTTGCCACAGAAAGGGCTGCTTAATGGATCAATGTCACCCAGAGGGAGAATTTCAGGGATGTATTATACAGCATTGATCTTGGCCTTACTTTGTGCAATGATCTACTGAGTGACATAGATGAAGCCACAGAGTTATTGCTAAAATTGCAAATGGAGGTGGGAGGGATAGATGATTTGTTGATCGACAAACTCAAGTTTTAAAACTATTTTGGTAAGTTCAAGCCAAGAGGCACTATAGGTAGGAAAAGGCAAAAATAGGAAGCCATGTAAGGTTCTTTGTAAAAGTCAAAAAATTAACTGCAAAAAATTGAATTGGGGACATGTAGCTTTCGTTGGTGGTAAACACTATCTGATTAAAAGTGTGAAGCAATTTTCAAAAATCTTAAAGCAATCTGAGAGCTCTTCTGAAATATTTTAGTAGATGGCTATTATCTGAGAGTTGTAATCCTCCTCGGATTGTGTCAGGCCACTTTCAGGACTCCGTGTCCGGTCTTTGATAAGATACCTAAAGAGTACTGAGAGCACACTGGGAAGATGACAGGAGAGGTATATTTGAAAGCACAGTGGGTGCTTGGAGAAAAGGAGTCTGGGGTAGGGATTTGATAGCACTCTTCAAATATCTGGGTTATTAGGGCAAGAGGGCTTAGATTTGAGAGTTATTCTGAATAGCTTTAATGGGTTGAAATAGGGCCAATTAGATGTCAGTTCAACTGACTGAAACATTGTCCAAGCATCAGATGGGTTGCTTCAGGCTTCTTTATGAAGGTGGGAGGGGGATAACCAATGGGCAGGAATACTTAAGCATCATATCAGCACTTTTACTAGATAATTTAAAAATCCTTTTTCACACTGGGATTCCATGAATTTATGCTTTTCTGTTACTGTGTGTGGTAGAAACTGTTAGTTATTCCTTTGTATCATTTTTTTAAAACTTTTTCTTTAGTAATAAAACCCCACATTTTTAGCATACCTTTACAGAACAAGGGCTATTTTCCCCAAACTTCCTTGGAACTAGGCCTGGGAGTAAAATTATGAGCAGTGAACTAAAAGTGGAAGGATTATGTTCAACTTCTGGGAAGTAGTAGTAATAGAAGGAGATATACCCTTACTTCCCCTTCCTCCTTGATATAGGCTGGAATGTGGATGTGGTGGCTGGAAGTCAATAGCCATTTTGGGCCATGAAGTAGAAGCTCTATGTTGATAAAGATCCTGGGTTCCTGATGATGTGGCCATCAATACAACCCTAGACTGCTTACCTTTATTCTTTATTTATGTGAGAGATATAAACTTGTATTTGTGAAAAAACTCAGTTATTGTGGTTTTGTGAAATAGAGATGAGCGCATTCATAATTAATATATCATAGAAAGCACACACACACACACACACACACACACACACACACATACACACACAAAGAAAGAAGAGCATTGAAATGAAGAACATGGACTCTCCGATTGGATTGCTTCGTTTCAAATTCCAGCTGTTCTACTTGCTAGCTATTTGTCCTTGGACAAGTTTCTTAATCTCTCTGTGCCTCAGTCTCCAGACTTATAAACGGAGAATAATAATAGTGATAACTGTGTGATTTTTGTTTGTTTTTGGAGAGGTTTAAATGAGAGAATACATTTAAAAATATAGAATACTGCTTTAGACATAGTCTGCATGTTTGTTAGCTCATACTTTGTCTCTTTATACATCGAGGCAGCTATAGAGTTGTACTAAGAGTGTTTCCCCTTATTTATTCATTCAATTGATAACTTCCATTGATGTCCTAGAAAGTTAAAAACAATCAATATCAGAACATTCAAAATACAGTTTACATATTCAAGACTTTCCTTAAGACAATCTGTTTTAAGGCATAAAATTGAGAAATGATTTGTACTTGGGAGAGTGAGTCATTGGGATTTGCTTTGTGTTCTGAATCCCTTCATTGTTCTGGTAATTAATTTTTAGATTGTATACAAATACAGATCTTAGAGTGGTAAACAGTAATTGGTACCTAGAGAAAGAGTATGCTTCTCTGTTAGGGGTTGTCTTCCTGAGTTTTTATGAAACCTAAGTTTAAACACCATCTATTTTGTTTATTTATTCATGGGAATATAGAGTCAAATAAAAAGGGATCCATACTCTTAAGATGCTTCCAGCTTAATAGAGAAAGCACACATCTTTCTGTAGCTCCGTAGACATGCCTCTTCTTATGTCTGGCTCTCTGGGCCGTGGGTGTGAGAAGGTGAGTAAGAGTTTGACAGGAAGAAAAGGTGGAGCAGCAATTCTGGGAATTTAACCCCCTTAGGCCTCTATACATGTATGCAAGGAGTATATACATGGTTATTCATGGCAGCATTGCTTATAGTAGCAAAAGTTTGGAGCACACGTGTCCATCTATAGAGAACTGGAAAATCTATGGACATCCCTGCAGGGCAATACTATACCGCTGGAAAAAGAAAGAGGTTGATGTCTGTGCACTGACAGGACAAGCTTGCCAGAGTATAGTGTTAAATAAAGGAAAAAAAAAAAAAAAGCAAGGAGCAGTGAGTCTATACAGTTGGCTATATTTTGTGTAAAAAAAAGAGCAGAGGAGATAGCATATACATCCACATTTTCTTGTATTTGCAGAAAGACTGGAAAGATAAACAAGGAACTAATGAAAATGAGCACCCTCCAGTAGAATGAGGTGTTGAGAAGTGGGAAAGGAGAAGACCAGGTCGGTGCGGGAGCAGGTGTTTCTAATCATTCTTCATCATTTTGATTTTCAACCATGTAAATGTATTATCTACTCCAATAAATGAAAGGGACTGTAATAAGAAAAGGGAAGAACATCTTTAGCAGAGAGAATAGCATGTACAGAGGTTCAGAGGCATAAAACAAACAACCAGAGAACAGAGTCCTCCCTAACGTCAATCCTGTGTCCATTTGGCAAGACTTCCAGAACTGTTTGTGTGTCTGTTTTTGATTTCTGGACACCTACTGGAATATAAGTTCCTTAAAAGTGTGGGACTTTGTTAGTCTTGCTCACCACCGTATACAGCTAGCATTGGTTGACTGATATTATGGACTGACTTTCTGAGATCTCTCTCTCTCATAGGCATCCCAGCATATTCTGCAAGAAAAATGCCTTCCCTTTCTATAACCTGTTCTGTTTCTCAGCTGGGGTCCTATGCTCTCCCTTTTCTTCAGTTTCTCGGACCAGGAGTCATTCCATTTGTCTTCAAAAAAACAAAAAATTATGGCAGATTAACCACAGAGAAATTATACATTTAAATAGAATACATAGCTCTGAATAAAATTACACATCAATCTATATGCATACATACATAAGAATGTATATAAACTTATACTTACACATTGAAAGCTACATGAAATACACAATAGATACATCACATTTCACCTATTAAATAGGACTACATGAGTTTTCTAGAAGAGCAGTTTTCAAGAATTTTAGCCTCCTAAAGGAATTTTGAAAAAAACCTCCCCAACATTTAGAAGTCAACATCTAAAATTTCTTATTATAAATTTAAATGGTTGCCAAGGATGTAATTTTTGACATATTGTACAATGTTGAGATTTTAAAATAAAAATATTACATGACTTTAAAATATGAGACAAATGAAATTTAAATACTGTAATGATTTGATACTTGTCATTTTAAATTACATAAAATTTTTTTTTAACATTCGGACACTTTTTAACATTCGGACACTTTTTAACATTATTCTTCCTTTTTTTCTCCTTGAATTCCTATTCCATTTCTTCACAGATTTTGTCCTAATGTAGTATATTTTTATGCTTGAAAGTCTTTTATTGGTCTCATAATTATGTCTATCAAATCTATGTGTGTAAATTGCAATGTTATATTTATTTTATTTCCTATGACGAGTTGCTAAATGTTAAAAAAAAAGTCCCCTCCGCCCCACTTCTGGTTTGAGTTAGCACCACAATAAGTAGTAGAGAATTTATCAAAATAAGATATGTCAGCTTTCTCTTGCCTCAAAAATGCTGCATAACAAATAATCGCAGCTCTGAAACAATAAGCTTTTTTTTTTTTTTTTTTTTTTGGCTCTGGAGTCTGTGAGTTGGCTAAATGGTTCTTTAGATTGGAAGGGCTCAGCTGATTCGGCTGAGCCGGCTCACCTGTCTCTAGCCAGCCATCTGGTTAGCTGGAATGTCTTGTGTCTGCCACATATAATTTCTCACCATCCAATGGGCTAGCCTGGGCTGCTTCTTGGGGCTGCTGGGCAGAGTCCCCAAAGAGTGAGTGTGACCAAACAAAGTCTCTTGTGCACAGCTTCAAGACTGACTCATTGTCACTTCTGCCACATTCGATTGGCCAAAGCAAGTCACAAGGCCAGCACAGGATCAGGGTTTGGGGAAATAGACTCATCTCTTGATGCGAGGAGCTTCAAAGTCAGAGCTGTATTTTGTTAGATTTATACAAATATTTCATTTTGGGGGGTGCTAATATAAATAGTGTTGTGTTTTCATTTCAAATTCCACTTGTTCATTGCTATTATATAGGAAAGTGATCAACTTTTGTATATTGACCTTGTATCCTGCAACCTTGCTATAATTGTTTATTAGTTCCAGGAGATTTTTTTTTTTTTTGGTCAATTCTTTCAGATTTTCCAGACATTTTTATTTCTTCCTTCTTAATTTGAATAAATGTTATTTCCTTTTCTTGCCTTGTAGCATTAAGTAGGACTTCTAGTATAATGTTGAAAAGGCGTGATGAGAGGGGACATCCTTCCCTTGTACCTGATCTTAGTGGGGAAGCTTTGAGTTTCTCACCATTAAGTATGATGTTAGCTATAGGTTTTTTTAAATAGGTATCATTTATCAAGTTGAGGAAGTTTCCTCTATTCCCAATTTACTGAGAGTTTTTTTAAAATCATGAATGGGTGTTGAATTTCGTCAAATGTGTATTCTGTATCTATCGGTATAATCATGTGATTTTCCTTTTTTAGTCTGTTTATGATGACATGAATTGACTTTCAAATGTTGGACTAGCCTTGCATGGCTAAGATGAATCCCACTTGGTGGGATGTACAATTCTTTTTATACATTGTTTGATTTCATTTGCTAATATTTTGTTGAGAATTTTTACATTATGTTTGTGAGAGATATTGGCCTATAGTTTTCTTGTAATGTCTTTTTTTTCTGGTTTTGGTATTAGGGTAATGCTGGCCTCCTATAATGAGTTAGAAAGTATTCCTTCTGCTGGAGTAAGAGTTTAATAATGAAATGGATAAAAAAATAAGTTTTAAACTATCTTATTAAACAACACACCAAATCTGAGAACCATGAAACCTTAATCTCATGGCTTTAACTAATATATCTTGAAAATTTTAGAAATCATGTAAAATATTCCAGCTACAGTTAAAATGACCATCATATGATCAAAACTATAAAATTCCGATAGCTATGACTTTAACTCTTTGAATATACTTTTTATCTAAGCTAATGACACCTCCTAAGGATGAGTTTTAAGAATAATGGCAAAGAATTTCTTATATTTAAAAATGCAAGGAAAAAGTATTTTTTAACATTAAATAATTCTTACAGATGTTCTCCTTGATTTGCTTTCATAGGACTAATCTCAAGAACAGTGATTTTTCTTTTTTCCCTTCACTTCTCCTT
>NW_011888910.1:1484419-1505340 GCF_000151845.1 Pteropus vampyrus
GTGTGCTGAAAGGCCACAGAAATTGCTTTTCTAAGTAGATTATAAGCATTCTGAGTGCAGATGTGTAGCCTTTTAAAATATTTTCCCAGATACTGTGCCTGGCATATGGTAGACCTGCACAAACACACAGCAAATGGATTTTTCTATTTCATGAATGTGAAGGACTTGAAGAAACCTCTAGGATTCTTCAGTTTTCTCCCTCATGCATCTGGTGAAATGAAATTCAGTCTAAAAGACAGCTGAGAATTCATCCAAGTTTTAAAAAGCAAGAGAATGATTCCAATAATATCACTGTTGACCCATCCCAGGGTCTAATGGCCTAGACTCTAGGCCCTAGAGTGCGAGAAATGTTTCCTGATGTGTAACTAGTGTCTGTCACTTTCCATCTTGGACTGAGGATAGCTGGTCCTATCCTCAGTGATCTTAATCTTTATAGTTCAGTTACATTTTCCTCCCGCTCTCCCTTCCTCCAGCTGGAGAATCCGTGTTCCTCTTATGGCTCAAAGGTGTGGCTTATTTTTGGAAGGTGTTCTGTTATGCTGAGCTGGGGAGAATTTAACAGGAAAAAGAATGTTAAACTTATTTTTCTAATTTTAAAGATCTGTGATATTCATGGGAAGTGCTGTGCCTTTTCTATTTCCTATTCTTCTCTCCTTCTTGGAGTGCTGGTTGTGATATTTGTTTTGTCTTAGTCACTGATGCTTCTGTTGTTAGCTGGGTACCAGGCTGCCTGAATAAAGACCACACTCATCAACTTCCCTTACAGCTGATTGTGACAAAAGGACATAGACAACAATGTTGCCTGGAAGCAACATTTCATCAAAGATAAATTCCATCAAAGATAGCATTGCATGTGCTTTTTATCTCTTCTTTGACTCTTCTGCTTACTGTTCTTTCAGTTTTCTATTGCTGCGGACCAATCCACTTGAAAAATTAGTAGCCAAAACCACTATGACTTATTATTTTTTGTGATTCTATGGGTTGGCAATCTGGAGGTTTCTTATGCTGGTCTCACCTGATGTCCAGCTAGGCCTTAGAATCTAAGATGACCATGTCTGGCAGCTGGGGCTCCTCAGTCCTCTGTGAGGTGTCTCATTCTCCCATAGGCTAGATAGGCTTTATCACAACATTGTTGTCTCAGAGTTTCAAGAGGGAGAGAGAGGAAGCTTCAAGACACCTTATGGCCTAACATCTGTAATTCATACCAATCTCTTGTGCCAGATTGTATTGGTTGACCTGGATTCAAGGATAGAGAAATAGACCTCATGTCTTGAAAGAAGGAAAGGCAGTGTCCTTGATATTGCAAAGGTATATAGACACAGGAAATGTAATTTATTGGGGACCATTATTAAAAACAACCTATCACACTTGTTGGCTAGAATACGGATGTTATGTCTAGAACTCAAGCAGCCATCCTGAACAAGGTATGGAGACCACATGCTGAGAATGTTGGAGCAGTGAGATGGGAGGATCCTGAGTCTCTGGTAATTTTGTGAAGGCTCTCTAGTCTGTAGACTGTCTACCTCCACGGCAGTTTTGCAGGAGAGATGGAGAAACTATATTGTTTGAGCCACTGTCATTTTGGACTTTCTCTCATCTGCAGCCCAGTCTTTACATGCTCTCCAATGCTCAACTTCTCCTAAATTTCCAGCTCTCCTCACCAGCCTAGGTTACCACTGCTTAGAGTTTTCTGAAGTTTAAAGGTTGGAGAGGAAGGGGGAAACTTAACACTTTGGAGATGCTGTCATGATATTTCGATGTAATTTCCTGTCCCACTTGGCAAGCCTGAAGAAATAAAATGAGTAAGGCAGACAGGAGACTGCTGCTGTGAAGCAGGAAAAGGTTAGAAGTTGTCATGAGCCTGAAACATTGCTTGGGTCTAAGTTGATCAATGTCATCTCAATGACTAGTCCAAGGGAGAGTTCAGGCACCACAGTGGCAGGTCCAGGAATGTTCTAGGCAAACTGGAAAAGCCAAACTCGCTCATCCATAGACTGTGGATCAGTGGTTAATTTGGATGTGGTCAAAAGGGGGCCCGCTCCTTGACATAATGATAAGCTATGTCTCTCAGATTCCATCTGGAAACCATTCTTAGATTTACATTATGAAGAGATGATTTTGAGTTGGGTCTCTTTTAGCTCATATGTTTTGCATGTGCACCAGGGTGGGTTTTAGAGATGAACAACAGCTTTTCTCCTCCCCATTTTCTCTTCAAGTTTTATAGTTTGGTTTGGGCTTTATTTATAACATGTCACATGTAGAAATACAGCAGGCACTATCCAGAGGCCAAGCAGCATCATATCGTTTTACATATTCCCCACTCATAATTAGTTTAGGCTGTTTTAGTTTTGTTTTTTTTTTTCCTATAATGATATAGTAGACACAAAGTGTTAACTAGAAACAGAAATACTCCCTTCTCCCTCCATTCCACTCTTCAACCACCCATCCTACCTCACCTCCCACTACCCCCCATCAATCCAAGGTTCATTCACCCATCAGTGAAAAACAGATTGATCTGGAGGCTTCAGCCACTCTTAGAGGCCAAGGGACATTGAACTCTTATCTCTCTCTCTCCTCCTAACAGAATGGCATACAAACAAGCCTGGATAGACAGAGGTATCTATTGACTTCTAAAGAAACTCCATGGACAGGCCGATTCTGCGACCTTGTTTTGTTACTCATCTCTGAGTTCAGAGGCCACATTGCCAGGGACTGTCCAGAGTTTCTGAGACCTCCAACAGTGTATGGTCTTTTGGCCACTCAGACCCTGTTGCTGACTTCAGATGTTGTATCTTACAGATACTCAAATTGGTTTTAGCTCTCTATGAAGGACATATTAGCAAGGCCATGTATGGGAAAATCATGACACATGACAGAATTACGGCCTACTTAAAAAAGGAAATACGCATATGCATATGTATATTTGTTTCCAGAGGTCTTAGCTTAGAAGACAATTTTGCATATATTTGGGTATAAATTTGCATATATTTGGCATAAATTTGCATACTATGTTCACAAGTCTCTAATTCCAGATAAAGGTACATGAGAACACTTTCTTTACAGTAATTTATATTTTCCTTTTTAGGACTTATGATGTGTTACATAACCTGTGTTACTAATGACTGAGTTCCCTTAGCTTGTCCTCCATTTCCCAGAATTTGTTCTAATTTTTAAGAAATGCTTACTATCTCCATTGTTTCTTGTGAAACCCAGCCCTGAAGGACATTAAGAAGCCTTTGTGAACTAGTGCTGCTCCACAGAGCCTTTCAAAAAGTATTAGTAAATTGGGCCTTTAATTGTTTTTATATAAATTATAACATTATGTTTATATTTATATAAAAAGGATTATAATTAAAAATTATATGTGTATAGAAAAGGAGTTTACCAAAAGTACTAGACCTGAATCACCAGTTATTCTCAAATGTAATATTAAGGATGTTAGTCATTGTTGAAGAACAAGCTTATCAAACCTACCGACATAATTATGTGTGAATTTGGGCAAGTTATGTCGCTTTCCTGAGCCTCAGTTTTCTCCTTTGGAAAGTGAGGATAATGACAGCAATCTCAGTGTTTCCCAAATCTCAGTCATCAAGGCATTACCTTAATAATTTTTCTCATATCCTCATAATACTTATACTATTATTTACTTCATATTTTTCTAGAATTTAATAATTTAACTTAAACTGGCATTATCTACCTTACCTTAGACCTAAGCAAAAATACCTGTGAAATAACAGGTTTGCTGTACTTCATTTTTTTCACATTAAAAAAATACATAACTCAAAAATTTTAAAAGGTGCTCATCTGTATCCACTTGAAAAATTTTCAAGTACCACTGCACTTTGAGAACTGTGGCCAAAAAACAAATTAACATGCATGAGGAGCTTGGTATGCAGCTTGGTCGTAATGGTAAGTGGTAGCTATGTTTATGGTAGCTATGGTGACAGAGACAGCTGATTTCCTACTTCAACTTCTCCTTCCTTTGCAGTAACAGAATGCTGATTTTCACTTGGGCACACAACCAAAAAAACTACATTTCCCAGGATTCCTTGTAGCTACATATAACTATGTAATTATGTTTCGGACTACGAGACATCACAAAATTTTTGGCGAAATTTCTAGGAAGCCCTCTTAAGAAAGAGAAGGCATATACTTCTGCAATGTCTTCCATTTTGCTTACTCAAAGTTGGATGAGAAGGCAGCCATCTCTAGCCATAAAGATGAGGACTGTCTGTCTTTTATGGATGGCAGAACCAAGAGCCAAAGGATGCTGAGTTCTTGATAATTGTATGGGACTGCCATGGTGGTCCTGGACTATTTACCTCTGGGCTTTCTTTACATAAGAGAGAAGAAATATACTCTGTTAAGCCACCATCTTTTAGGGTTTTCTGTCACTTGCAGCTGAATATAATCCTAATGGATATAATATCGTATGCAGGAGTGGGTGGGGTGTCAGTGGTAAGCTGGGGGCTGGTCACAGAGGTGAGGGCTGATTGTTAAATTTTCATGAATTTTGAATGCTGGTGAATGTCATGCTGGTAGCTTGAAATTAGCAGTGGTAGGAGTATTTATGTCACAGAAATCAGCAAATGCTACACATCAGTGCATTTTTCCTCCAAGAGAGCCAGTTATTGAACATTTCTAATTTACTGTCATTCTACTGATGAGATTAAAGGACTTTATCCACAAAAGTTTGATCATGTAGTGAGTAAGGTAACCTGAGGGTGGGGGAATAATCTGATCTCTTTACTTGCTCTTAATTTGTTCAAATGTTAAGTCAGGGATGATCATGTCAGGCCTGGGCTTCCTTATTGTCTAGCTCTGATCTTGAACGATGGAAGCTTGAATGATCCTTGAGGTTGGCTATGGAGAGGGCCCAACAGGTTGACAATAAGAGAGCCTACCTGCCCCTCGCTGTCTGTTGGGATAATGATTAGGGAAGATAGGAAATTAGCATTCTGACTTTACTATCAGCTGCTGAAAAACACTGAGGTACACATACTAGGATTAACTTATCAACCAATTTTTCCTCTTTCTTTTAAAAGTTGAAAGTCACCAACTTAGCAATAGACATGCACCTATTTAGAATTTACTGCCACACCATAATTAATTATATTTAAACAATATATGCTACATATTGATTAGGCATAAATATAAAAGTTTCCACAAATGGAGCTAATGAGTATAACTTTTCTGTTGTCAAATCTTATCTTTAGTTATTTGTTACTTTTTTTACTAGGAGGTATAACCATTGTTAATTGTTGATTCCCCTTCCCCTTTTAAATTCCGCCCCCCCCCCCCATTTCCACCCTTGATTTATGGATGTTGCCGTCTCCCTTTTAGGAACTGGATCTCTGATGGCAGGGTGTCTTCTCCTTCCACGCGCTCATGGGTGCACTCAGGGCCTTGATCACCCGGGGTATGGTCTGTGGCTCCACCTGGGGCACAAACCCAGGACCTTCTGCATATAAAGCAGATGTGCTAACCACTACACTATGGAGCCACCCCAATTGTTGATTTTTTTGATACCTTTTCTGTTCAATTAACCCTCACACACCACTTCACCTCAACCCAGTGGATAGTCTCACATTTTAGAGGACAAATTAGTATACTTTCATGGGAGAGCAGAGTCTTTGATATAAACAAGCTTATGTTTAAATTCTGGTTCCTCTATGCTTAGGGCTATATAATCTTGAGCAAGTTATTTAATTCCTGTAGCAGTTATCCATTTCTGCATAACAAACTATCCCAAAACTTACTGGTTTAAAACAAACAAAAATATATTATATCTCATGAATCTGTGGTTTGACTGATATTTCTGCTCGTCTTGCCTGGGTTCACTCATGTTACTGCATTCAGCTGGTGGCTGGGATGGAGCTGTTCACTACAGTCTTGGTTTTCCTCCATGTGGCCTCACCATGTAGGTAATTTGAGTTTCCTCACAGCATGGTGGCCTCAGGGTTTCAAGAGGGAGAAAGCAGAAGTTGCTGGTCCACTTAAGGCCTGGGCTAAGAAGTACCAGAGCATTGCTTCTGCTGCATTGTTTGCTCAGAGCATGTCACAAGACTAACCTAGATTCAAAGAGGGAGAAATAGACCCCTATCTCTTGATGGGAGAAGATGTGTGCACATCAGAGAGGCATTTTTGGTGGCCATGTTTTCTTGTAAACTATCACACCCTCCCTGAATCTTAATTTCTCCATTTGTAAAAAAGGAAAAATACCCATCGTGCAAAGTTAGTGTGAAAATTCAATGAAATAATGTATAAGAAACTGCTAACATGAACCTAATAGATGAAATACATGCTCTATTAATGGCAGTTCACTCTTCTTTCCCTTTCCTTGGCTCTGCCCCAATATGCCCACCTATCAGGCTCCTATCATGTGTAATCTCTCCTCTACCCTCCAAGTACATTCATGTCTGAAACTGTTGAAGTCTCAGGTGTCTAATGATTGACATGGGAGAAAAAAGATCTCTGTATCAAAGCTAGAGATTATACACTTGTTTGGGGGTGTTTGAGATTGGGGTAGCTATCAGGAGTATTACAGAGAAGGAGATGGAGAACGAGTTTGGGATCAGAGTGTAGAGAAATGTGTGACAGACAGGGTAAACAGATTGGAGTTCTCTGCTAAGTCTGGGTACTCCTTGAGTACCTTTTATTTCCTTCTGATGTTAAAGAAAGTTCAAAGTTCACTCTCACATACATGTTCCTTTAGAGCTACTGTTTTCCACAGGGGGAAGAGAAAAAGAGAGAGAGAGAGAGAGAGAGAGAGAGAGAGAGAGAGAGAGAGAGATTTTACCCTTCAGGGGGCGTTTGGCAATGTCTGGAGACATTTCTGACTGCCACAACTTGGGGGAGGATACTACCGATGCTACTAGCTTCCAGTGGGTAGAAAGCAGGGATGCTGCCAAACATCCTGTGGTGCACAGGATAGCCCCCACAGCAAAGAACTACCCAGCCTCAAACATCAAACCCTGCTTTAGGGCTATTGTGATTTCTGCTGGGAAAAGGAGGATCCTTGCCCATCCCCACTCCCATCAAATGTGGTGTTTCCTGATGGTTTCAAAACTCCTTTAACAAGATACAAATTTATTCATACCATAAATAAAGCTAAAAGCCTATTCATAAATTTTCATGGTGTGAGTGTCTGCATATATGTGTTGTGGTCAAAGGGAGTGAGAAAGATGGAGGGAATATGATTAAGAATGATGTAGAATAAAATAATAATAAGATGTTTAATAAGAGTTAATATTTATTGAGTCTTTCCTACATGTTAGACCCTGGGCTGAACATTTAATGCTTCATAGTTCATATATGTCCGTGATGTCAGTTGCCTGGCAGCCCAAGTACTCTATCCCTAGCCATATTGTTCTGATTGTAACAATTCTATAGTAAGGTTTAATACACAGCAGGCCAAGATCCCATCACATCAAATATCTTCCAAAAACTTCTCAGCAATTGTTGAAAATTTATACTTTCATGTATATTTTAGAGTCATTTTGACATTTCTGCTATCATTTAAATAAACTACTTAAAAGTCATGCATTATCTCCTTTAATCCTCACACCAAGCTGATGAGGTATGTGCCACAGATGAGGAAGCCAATGCCAGAAAAGTAAGGTGTAGCCCGGTACCTTACAGTATGGTACAGGACAGAAAATTCAGGTGTAGTCAATAAGTCATTTGACTCTAGAGCATGCTCTCACGCACCCTTGAGCACTGCAAAAACAATAATAAGTGCACAATTGCAGAGTCTTTGTGTGGTAACCATGATTGCAGATCTCCGACTGGGAGGGAGCATGCCTGAGTGACAGTCCTCACTGTGGTCCTCTCTGCGGCATTCCAAAGGCCATCGCCACAGTCTGTTGAGGCCATGCTTCCCAGGCTGCTCCCAGTTTAAGGATTTCTTGCTGCAAAAAAGCAGACCCAGTTGAGTCTTGTCAGCGACTGAGCTGAACTGTTGGAATGCTCAGCACGTGTGAATTTCATGACCTTGGGCAAAACCGTGGGACCCCGAAACATGAATCCAGGCACTCAGGGATAGAAGCAAGAGTGGCTTTGCCATTCTTCTGGTGACTCACTGGGGGATTTTGGGCTTCCCGTCTCTACAATTGTGGGCTCTCTACAGGGTTGGAGGTCCTAGTGATGGTAAGGGAACAATTGAACTATAAGTTGTGGCTGCCATCAGGGCACCTTGGACTTTTGTCCATGGATCAGTGGGTGAGAATAAGAGCCGTCATCCTGGAATAGGTTAGTGTCCCTGCCTAGCAGCAAGAAGAAGAGCTCCTTTTACACATTTGAGTGAAACCCAAGGATCTCCTTGGGTGCCTCCTGATACCTCCTGCCCCACAGTAACCATCAGTAGGCCCTCCCAGTAACCCTGGACTGAGAGGGACATCAGGACTCTGCAGGAATGAATTGTGGGTCACATCACCTAGTGAACCACCAGGACCTGCTGAGATGAGAGATAAAAGCGAAAGGAAATCTGGAGACGGAAGAGGATGAATACGAATTTTGCCTTGAGTACAACCACAGTGATGGGGGCTTCACTTTGTCCCACTAACATTCTTCTGAGTTTCCTCTGAGGAAGACAGATACATGGGAGCCATGGAAGGACTGCTACCTGACTGCTAAACTGTGGGGAAAGCAGATATGTGGCATGTTATGGATTGAATTGTGTTCCTCCAGAACTCATATGCTGAGTCCTAACCCCAGTACCTTAGAACGTAGTTGTTTTTGGAGACAGGGTCTTTACAGAGATAACTAAGATGTGGTCATTAAGCACGTGTGAATTTCATGACCTTGGGCAAAACCGTAGGCCCTAATCCAATATGATCGGTGTCCTTATAAGAAGATGAGATTAGGACACAAACACACACAGAGATAGATCATATGAGTACATGAGGAGAATACACCCATCTGTATACCAAGCAAAGAGGCCTCAGAGGAAACCAACTGGCCAGAAACCTGATCTCTGACCTCCAGCCTCTGAAACTGTGGGACAATACATTCTATTATTTAAACCACTCAATTTATGGTATTTGTTATGGCAGCCTGAACAAACTAATACATGGCAGAAAGGGTGGACCATGATGCCCAAGAAAATGTGCCTGTCACATCTCCAACTGCAGAGGGTGTAACTCTACCTCCCCTGCTACCACACTCTGAGATCCACCACGGAGCTCTGGGAGGCCTGCTCCCCACAGCCAGGCTGGCAATTTTGGCTTGAGAGTTCTCTGCCAGCTTGGCTGAAAGTGCACTGCAGAGTCAGTCTCTCCCTCCCCAAGCTTCTCCCCCACACAGAGGCAGGTCTGCTTTGTGGTCTGTTGGCTCCCCATCTTCCTCTGGTTCCTGCCCCATTTTTTCTTTCTCATATGTTTTCTCTAGAAACTGCTCTTGTATACCCCATCCTCTCTCAGCATCTGCTTCTTAGAATATCTGAACTATTAAGTTTGAGCTCCCTTTCTCCCTTCCCCGCATTTCATGGATGAGGAAATTGAAGCCCACTTTAGAGAATTCTATCTGAGCCACATCTCTTGGCCTGTTTGCACCTGCCAAGATAGGCAGCACCCTTGCAGGCAGGTTCTGTTGGTTCAAACTGTATTTCATAGTTAACATTGTGATAAAGATATCTTTGTAGTTTTTACTTTGAGAATTTACTTTTGGAAGATACATTCACATCCCCTTTCTCTGATTTATTCTCTCCTTGGCACTCATTGCTATCTAACCTCTTTTAATAACTTATCTCTCTTGTTTATCGTCTAACACATAACTACTGCATGAATAAGTAAATGACCTAAAAACTTACCATCCTCATCGCTCCCAAAGTTGGATAGCAGGTCAGTGAAAATTTTCCCCAACTCCGCATTTATCTTGCTGCATCTTTAAGTGCTTGTGAACTTGCGACTTGTCTGTAATCTTTTCAGGTTGTTTTAGTGATCGAGGCAGCAGATAACCGAGGCCGAGTTCAAAGTGCAACGTAATGAATGTGACTAGGAAACAAGTCTACAGCGGGGCAATCATTTAGCTTAGCCACTAGGACAGGATCAGGATGTCATGCAGAAAGAAAGGAAAGAAAGAAGGAAGGAAGGACAGAAGGAAGGAAGGAAGGAAGGAAGGAAGGAAGGAAGGAAGGAAGGAAGGAAGGAAGGAAGGAAGGAAGGAAAGAAAAGGAATAGAAAAGAAAGAGAGAGATCCTGGAAGGCCTCACCACCACAGCCCTGCCCTGAGAAACAACACATGAGGCCTGTTTTTGATGATTTAAACAGCAGGGCCTTGTGCTGACAGAACAGTCCTAGCGGTTGGGAGCTAGGAGCTGAGGTAAAGTTGGAACGGAGGGGAGGCCAGTTCACCCTTGGGGAGCGCTCAGGCTTCTCAAGGAACAGTGCTCAGACTTGTGGCCTCAGAGGTTCCTTGAGGTGAAAAGGGGTACCTCAGCTGAAGGTGATATTGGCAGAGGTGCTGGGGCAGAGGCCAACGCTGGACTCCTCTGCTTACTGTAGACAGGCTTCATTAAGGCTACCAAGCGACCTTGAATTGTGGGTGTGAGTGACAACCAGGCTGAGGCTGGGAAGGAATCCCTTCCTGTTCTTTCGCAGGTGCTCCCCCTACCCCTGCCCTCACCCCGCTTCTCCCACTCAGGGGAATGGGGCTGGTTTAGCACCTGGTGGAGTTTGGGCCTCCGTTCCGAATGTTACTGAGCAAATTGTGGGTGTGGATGTGGGTGCTTAGTGACACATTTACTTTTGAAGTCAAAGTATGACAAGTTTGCAGTATTGGCTTTCAGTGAGCTCCTGCAGTACCAAGGTTATATGAAAATTTATGCCAAATTACACCCATATCCCTTCTTTAATGCTTCAAAAAAAAAGGCTTATTTTCAGATTTCAAAAAAATTGCATTACTCTTGACAGGCATTAATGTTTAAATGACATTTTTAGATGGGATGATTTAAGGGGTGTGAAAGTAAATTAGAAATTCGTTCATTCATTCGGTCATTTATTCATTGTATTGAGTGCCTGTTAGGTAGGCTAGCCAGAGAGATGTAAAGCCAGTGGTCTGCCTTCAAGAAAAAATGTTAAAAGAGCAGACAAATGAAAGTATCACCCAAAGATTCTTAGAGCTGATAAATGATCGATTAAATCTGCTTTGTCCAATACAGCAGCCACTGACCACGTGAGGTGCTTGAGCACTTGAAATGTGCCCAGTCGAAATTGAGATGTGCTGTAATTGTAAAAAACATACTGGATTCTGAGGGTTCAGCCTAAAAATGGGTGCAAATTACCTCATTAATAATTTTAAATATGATTATATGTTCACATGATAATATTTTGGTTACACTTGGGTAAATAAAATATATTACTAAAATAAATTTTATCTTTTTAAAAACTATTTTAATGCGGTTACTAGAAACTCTAATATTACATACTACATACTTGTATTATATTTCTATCGGACAGGACTGGGTTGGCCCCTCAGAGCTCTTTTCCTTTTTCAACTTTCTGTGGGAGCTTGAAGAGACAAACTTTTTATATATTTAATATACATACAAAATACTATATACAAGGGAGCCTTAAAGAGTTTATCAATATGGGGCTTTTTGTCATAAAATTGGGATTTATTTCCCCAAAGTGTAAAACTTCAGATAACAATGGGTGTGTACGTAAAGGAGTTGAGATAAAGGCAGGGGGCCGGCCACAGCATGGGTGTGAGGAGTGAAGGTGGAGGAATAGTGAGTGTGTGGAGAAAGGGCCTGCACTAGAAGCAGAAAATCTGAGTTTTAGTGTTCCTTCTGCCACTTAGAGGAAGAGCTGAGAAAAAACACTTGTGAAAGTGCAGAGTCTGTGCAGAATAGAGTCCTGGGGACTGAATGAGGCTCCAAGCTCTGGGAGAGCAGGGCAGATGAGAGCATTTTCATTCAGATTTTGTAAGAAAAACAGAATTCCCTGAATATAGTGTCCTTGAACTTTTTGGAGCAGGGAGCTCACCAGGTTAGGGAACGTGTTACAAAGTAAAACTAAGACAAACACATATAAAGCCTCTTTACTGTAGCCAAGGACCTCTTTGTCCTGTAAGGTCTGACCTGGAACATGAATTACGGCCTATTAACTTCCAGGAGGCTGCGTGTAAAATAAACCCTTGGCGCACTTATGCAAGGTGTGACTAGCAGAAGTGCACAGGATTATGTTTATGGGTGTCTGGAGGATACCTAAGCTGAGAGTTAGGTCAACCTAGGGGGGAAATAAGTTCTCCCTTGGCTCTTGTTTCAGAGTTATTAATCCATTGTATTATTGAACTGCATTAGATGATCTTTGGGGTCTGATTTGAAATCTACAGAAATGAGGAAGTCAACGCTAGGGATGAGAATGCAAATTAATGCTGTGACCCTGTGTAGCATTCAAGGTTCTTTCTCCCTAGAAAAGAGTTTAGGTTAGTGTCTCCTCCAGCGCTGAATTTCTCTTTGTGAAGTATTTAAGCTGGGTCGTTGCTTTTACTTGAGTGTCACTGGTTATAAATACAATACTTACACAGTACTTATAACTACAATACTTATAAATATATTTTCTTTTTCATTTCATTTCATACAGTAATTTCATTTTCAGTGTGCATAATATCCGGCAAGGAGGATTTCGTTTTGCTCTGTTCAACACTGAAAGGCTGTTCACGCTAAACCATTCCACATCTCCCCAATCCTATTTCCACTTATCTGCCATTTAGCTTGTGCAGTAGTGCAGTAATTTGAGTCAATTCATAATAGATGCTTGTCTATTATGCTTCATAAATAAGAAAAAAAAAGACAAAGAGTTTAGGCACATTATTTACTGTGGTGTGTATTTTGGAGTGCAGTGGGGTGGGACAACACCAGGAATAAAGGAGAATTATTTTGTTCTAGAATTTTAATCTTAAAGGTAGACATTTTATATAAATACAAAACAGAGGAAAAAAGTGTGTTGTACTTTGTCTTTCTTTGGTCATGGCTATATTTAATCTTGACAGGTCCAGAAGTTAAGGCACTCCTGAGATGTTGTTGGGTCCAGTTTTATCTGCAAACCCACCCTTCCCTTTGTGGTGAACACTTGGATGCGTGGGGGTGTTTATTTCTTGACCTTTTTTCTAATTGCCACCTCAAAACATGCCCTAGTTAGCCTATTAGTATTTCTTCACTTGTGATATTTCCTAATAGTTCAGGCACTGGAGTCAGATGGTTGAGTGCAAGTCTCACTTGCAAGCTATGAGACCTTCAGTAACTTCTCCACTGTTTCTTAGCCTCATCTGTTAAACAGGCAAAATAATGGTGCCAGCTCTCAGGGCTGGGTGAGGATTAAAGAGATTATTCACATAATGCCCTTAGCCCAGAGTCTGGCACACAGTAACTTGTGGCTATATTTATTATCTCTCCCCTGCCAACCTCATCCTGGTTTCATACAGAGTGGTGCGCCCTCAAAGGGTACACTGGGAAGCTTCAGCACTCACACCCCCCTGGAGCCCGTGAGAAATGCAAATTCTCTGCCCCACCTTAGCCCTTCAGGATCAGAATGGACCTGGCAATCTTGCAGACAGACTCCCTGGGAGATTTGCATGCATGGTCAGCCTGAGAGGCACCCATTTGGAGATCCTCGGGTGTGATTCTACACCCTGACACTCACCTCACTTTCTAGCCCGCTCCACCTCATTCCTGGGAACAGTTCACGCTGCAAGTGTGGCAAGAAACTGAGGTGGGTTCTGGGAAAGGGCTGTTGACTCAGTACTTCCGGATGGATAGGCTAAAGGTGTGGAGGGGATTGGCCCATCCCTGCCTCAAGCACAGCCAGTAGAGAGGGAAGCAAAAGGAATTTCCGAGTGTCCTGCAAGAAGCCAGGGAGAATTAAGCAGGCCCTGCCAGAGGGTGCCCATTCCTTTATAAAGGGGAGGCAAATTAGCTCTCTGATGCAAATTTGCCAGCCAGGGTGCCACAGGCTGCTCAGTCCTGCCAGATCAGCTGCTCTCCCTACCCTTTGGCCTCTATCCCTTTCCATCCACCCTGGGGAGAGTGCTCTGAATGGCCCAGCTGCTGTGCCTGCCCCCTCCTCCAGCAAACCTTGGCCCTTAGTGCCACCCACTTTGTGTCCTAGTTAATTTATTTACATATTTGCCTCACCTGGAAAGTTGTAAACTCTCTCAGGCCAGGATTTTATTCATCCCTTCAATCATTATTTACCAGGCTTTTTCTAGGGGCTGGGGATACAGCTGAGAACAAGGGCCATAGCCAGCACCCCCAGGCAACATCACCCAACAGGCTCCCCACTGGTTTCCTTGCTTCTGCTTTCTCTTGCTACTGTCCACTCCTCGCATGTCCTCCACACAGCATTTAAAAACATGGATCACTTTACTTCCCTGCTTAAAATTCTCTGGTACCTTCTGGTCATGTTTAGAATAAAAATGATACTATTTTTCAGGTCTATAAGTCTCTGTATACTCATTCAAAGAACTTTTGCCAGCTCTCTGCTCTCACCTCCTTCCCCACTGTTCCATCGGCCTCCAAACCTGTTCTTGCTGCAGGCTTTCACCCCTTCTTCCTCCTGGGATGTGCTTCCTCAGACCCCCAAAGCTTGCTCTTTCCTTCTCATCATCTGATCACTCCATGTGTATGATTTCACCTACCTCATCAACTCGCTCTCCCATTGTGATTTAGTTTTCTTAATAGCATTTATTTTTGCCTATTCTCTTACTATCATAGTACTCATGCATTTTTTTTTACTTGTTCCTATCATTTTCTTCTAGAATTTAGAAATTCTCCGGAAGCAGAAACTTAATTGACCTGTTCACTGTTCTATTCTCCTGCCTAGACTGTGGCTGGCACCCAGTAGGAACTCAATAAATATTTGTTAAATGAGTGCACGAATGATTAGATTTGGAGTTTATAGAATCTTTCATTATATTCTGATTCTGGTGTCAATTCTTTTTTCCCATGCTCCCTTGGAAAAGGTGGAGGCTTTTGAAATGTTCAGTGGGCTGCAAACATGATTCTCAGTCTTGAAAGTTCATTAGATTGTCAATGATTGAACCCTGATGATACTTGCTGGCCATTGTAGAAGTCCTTCATGATGTCAGGAAGTAATAATGTATCATTACAAGTAGCTTTAAGGGAAATTTGCTATTGATTATTAGCCTGAGAATAATAAATATTCACTGGTATTTTTCTTACAGGACAGATGGTATTTTTCTTACAGTACAGATAGTATTTTAAGGTAGTACTCTAAATATTCTTTAGAGCAGGGGTCCCCAAGCCGCAGGTTGCAGACCCTTACTGGTCCTTGGCCTGTTAGGAACCAGGCTACATAGCAGGGGGTGAGCGACTGGCAAGCCAGTGAAACTTCATCTGGATTTGTAGTCACTCCTAATGCTAGCATCACCTCCTCAGCTCCACCTCAGATCACCAGGCATTAGATTCTCACAGGAGCATCAGTCCCTGGTGCCAAAAAGATTGAGAATCACTGATTTAGAGTCCAGACAGAAACACGACATGAGTGTGTCTCAGGTCATTTTTCAGAAAGCACCAAGTCTGGGTAGGTGAATTTTCCATAATAATAAAGCATCAACTGTCTTAATTCTAAAATTAAAGCACAAACGTGAAAGTCTTTTTGATATAAAACTTTCTCATGGAGTAAAATGTTTATCCGCACCTACACCTTATGTTGACTCTCCTTAAGTATGGAGAGAGGAAAGATTTCTGACTGAGGTTAGAACAAAGGAAATGTTGCCCAAGACTGATGTCCGTGATATCCTCAATTTTTCATTTTTCTTCTTTCTTTCTTCTTCTTTTCTTTACCTGTGACATGGAAATTTAAAAAGTTGCTTCTCAGCTAGTTGCTTTGAGTTCTCAAAGGGAAACATAAACAAACTTTGATCCTATTAGTAGATGCTGTGTCACAGATGTTCACTTAAACAATTAGATACACTGACAGACCAGTAAGACATTCTCTTAGGAAGGACCGCCAAGGAATTGACTTCCTAGTTCCCAACTCGACACAATTCTTCCCGATTTTTGCAAAATTTTTATGCCTGGTTAATATAAAGAAGGTTTTTACAATGTACCGTTTTAACATGTCATATCACAACACAGCCAAGGAAGCAAGGAGACGAAATTACTACATTGTCAGAGGAGCGTTTCTTTGGCCTAGAAAAGAAACCATTTTCTTTTCCATTTCTAAAGGCTTATGAAAGAATTCTTCAAATTAACTCAAGTTGCCAGTGGCCTGCATCTGTCTCATGAGGACATCTTCCTTAGGTGAAGACTGTGGGTTCCTTCCTGCTTTCTTCGTACTTGAAGGAGCTTAATTTTCAGAAGGACTTTGTATCTCCTATCAGTGATAATTCTTTCAGTAGCAAGTGACAAGAAACCTGATCTAAAGTGGCTTAACCAAAAAAGGGAACACATTGACTGGTATGACCAAGCAGTCCAAGGAAGATGGTGTGTGGCTTCAGGTATGACTTCATTCAGACCTCAAACGATACAACCCAGGCTAGCTGTCTCTTCTTTTCCCAGGTCTGCCTTCTTCATAGCGTGCTCTCCCTTTACAAGATGGTTGCCAAGAGCTGTCAAGGTGAGGGGTCCTGGGCTTCAAACACAGAAGGGAAAAGAGAAGATTTTTGGCTGACATCTCAGGCAAAGTCTCATTGCATCTTATGGTCTATGATTGGACCAAGAACCTATCCATGAACCAATCACATGGCTAGAGTTGTATGATATGCTGCCTGACTTAGAACCAGGTCATGGGACCCAGTCCAGAGCCAGTTAATTCCACCCAAAGCTAGAAGGCAGAGAATGGGGGACTGGATGATTTGTAGGGGATATGAAGATAGTTACCAGGTTAAAAGGTAGAAAAGCTGGACAGCCAAAGCAGCATATCTCTGCTACCAACTAGTTGCATTTTCATAGACCAGATAGACAAAGGGGAAGTGGTAGAACATATATGACATATATAACTTCTATGGAATCCTACAAATATGATTATTCTTTTGGGGCAGATTTAGCCAGGAGTAGAAGTTTCCCAACTGGCATATCATCAAAATCACTGGTGGTTTTGGATTCAATAGATTTGGCGTGGGACCTATTGAGTATGGTAAATCTCATAAATCTGATCATTTTAAAGATGATCAGGGTGATTGGAAGATCAAATGGATTTAGGCATTTCTTTCTGCCTCTTCACCCCTCCCACAACCAAACATACTCCTGTTTTTGTCAGGGCCTGCCCCAGCAAAGGAGTGAAGTAGGACGGTTAGTTTTTATCTACACCTGTGTCCCCACTGCCTACAGGGTCAAGCCCAGACCTCTTAGCCGCCTTTTCAGTTCATCTTTTACCGTTCTTCTACGTGTACTTTTTATTTGTCAGACTGGATAAGCTGCTTGTGTCATTTTCTTCTGAAAATCTTCATCTTCTACCTATCGAAATCCTACCTATTATTGAAAACTCACCTCGAATTCACCCTCTTTATAGTCTTCTCTGATTATCCAGTCAGAAGTCATCTTCTCCTTCTCTGCCCTAGCTTTGGACCTTGTATATTCTGCCTTGTACTGCAGTGTTTCTGTGTGGGATTCGCTTCCCCTCTCAAAATGGTAAACCCCTGGGGGACAGGGACCATGCTGTCCCTTGGGTCTTGAATCTTCACAGGCCGTACTATCATGACTTATGCATAGGAGGCCCTCAATTTATTTCCGTTGTTTGGATCGAAGTGTGAGCAAATAGAATCCTCACTTCTCCCCTTTCTTCCTCCTCCTCTCTGTTTTTGGCATGTTCTCTTCCCCAGGATGCCTATCTTTGGGAAGCTCTAATGGACTCCAGCCTGATTTGCTGACAAGGTCTTGAGGTGACAAGGCCTGCAGAAGGAATACTGCAAGATTGCCTATATTCTAAGAGGAGGTTGTTGGAAGACAGGAAATTTAAAAGTCATAATGGTGAAGAGGCAGAAAGAAAGACCTGGGGTACAGAACGCAAGGAGTCTCTCATTTCTGAGGTCTCCTTTGTTTCCTGAATTAGCTTGGCTACAAAGTGAGGACAGAAGCACATGACAATAAAAATAGTAGAATAAAATTTAGGAGGACAGGTAGAGAGTCCTTTTTAAATAAGATAGGAAACCCAGAAATCATTAAAAAAGAAAAAAGATGTATAGATTTGACTACAAAAAATTTAGAACTAATCTGCATGGAAAAATACACCTGAAAGTTGATAGATGACAGGAGAAAAAATCGATAATACTTACAACCATAAAAATTTACTATTTGGTAAATACTTGCAGTTTGATATTGTAACATCTCAATAGAAAAATGGGCAAAGGATATAAATAGGCAATTTATATCAGAAGAAATACAAGTGGCCAGAGTGTACGAAAAGATGCTGAGTCTCACTGCAGTCAGAGAAACAAGAGTGAAACTAACCAGATGTCAAATTTTACTCATCCGCTTTGCATAATTTGAAACAATCCATAACATGCGGAGCTGGAACAATTGGTGAAATGGGCATCTCATTCATTGCCGGTGGGGGTATGACTTGCTTTAAGTGTTTACTAAAGTCATTTGAAAACATCTATAAAACAAATAATGTTTATAGCCTTTAATTGAACCACTAATCCTATTTCTAGGAATTCACGCTATAAGTTTATAAAATAAAAGCACCAGGATGTAAGATTGCAGGTATAGAGATTATTTCAGCTTTGTTTGAGGTGCAGGAAAAAATGAAACACCGAATATCCCATCATAAAGGAATATGCATTCATTTCATGGCATATTATAAAGCTAATAAAAAGAATGAATTAGATCTGGATGTGGAGGGGGTTTGAGCATGATATATCTTATATATTGGAATACCGCTTTTACAAAAATGAAGTAGAAGAAGAAGAAACTCCCTTCCACATGTGTTTTATTTCTGTATGTTTATGAACCCATAAGAAAGGTGTAAAAGTTACATGTTCAGCTATTACCATTGCTACTTCAGGGGGATGGGATTTCAGTGGGGGAGGTAGGCCTGCCCTTAACTTTGAGAGACTGTGGGCCCTAGGAGAGAGGACAAAGAGAAGCTGGGCCTTGTCTGATCTCCTTCTATTCACTTGAGCTCCCTTGTGCAGCTGAAGAAAACTTGAGCACGTGTGTATTGGCATCTCAGCCTGTCCACTCCCCTCAAATGCTCCTGACTCTAAGGGTGCACTCTTCCTGGTCCAGTCTGCCCTGGAAGAAGGCTCGAGGCCATTTGGCGGTAATTCTAGTATCCTTGTTACCCGGAGTGTGGGCTAGGAGAGTCACAGACTACAGGCTGGCATGTATACTTGGTCCTGGAGACTTCTTGTTCCACTGGTGAGGTTTAGCCTTCTAAAGCGGAAGGCTCAGGGTAGGGGCCTCAGTGGCCCAGGTCTAAGGGCAGGTACAGGGCAATGGGGCAGATGATTAAATGCTCTTTTATATATCTCTAAATTATTTGACTTACTACAATAAAAATGTAGGGATTTTTTTTTTAATTTAAAAATATCCCCTTAAATATTTAAAACCAAGAATCAAAAATCTTATAGGGAAAAAGACACCCAGCTAAATTAATCTCTGATGGAGAAATGTCAGGCACCATGGCAAACATGTAGGTAGGAGAAATCTGTGAGTAGCTATCACAACTTCTGACTCAATCTTGCCATCTAAATTGTTGATTTTCTGTAAAGCCAAGGGGCATACATGACATGGGGTCCAGCACATGTACATACATACACAGTTTTGGGAGAGGGTATCTATTTGGCTTATTAATCCATCAAATATTTACTGAGAGCTCCTATGTGTCAGGCACTGTTTCTGGTGCTGGGAAAGAATAAAGCAGCAAAAATCCCTGCCGTCATGGAGATTGACATTAAACAAGATAAATACATAAAACTAAAAGTGTACTAGAAAGTGCTAGAAGTAAAGCTAGAAAGGAATGAGGGTGAAGGACTGACGTTTTACATGGAGAGGCCAGAAGGTCTTACCTGGGATGATATAGGAATCTAGATCTATAGGAAATGAGGGAACCAGACTTGGGTTGGGGAAGAAAATTAGCTAAAGTAGCAGATTTGTGCAGCTCACTTTTCCTCTCTGGCATTGGTTAAACAACACACCAGACATGCAAAGATGAAGAGGAAACTTGCATGCATGTTAGCTAAGTGAAAGAAGCCAGTCTGAAGAGACTATATGCTGTATAATTCTATGACGTTCTATAAAAGACGAAACTATAGAGAAAGTAAAAAGATCAGTGGTTGAGGGGAGAGGAGGAGGGATGAATAGATGGAGCACGGGGGACTTTTAGGGTGGTGAAATTACTCTGTATGACATTGTTATGATGGATACATGACGATACATTTGTCAAAACCCATAGAACTTTATAGCACTAAAATTGAATCTTAATATATGGAAAGTTAAAAGGAAAGTTTATTTAGATTAGAGAATCCCAGGAAGGAACACAGACTGTGACAAGAGATTCTAACTGTATTAAATATTCACGAAACAACCTCACTGAAGGGGATAGAGGGAAAGGTGCTGACCTAAGTAATATTGCAAATGAGCAGAGTCTGTAAGACCGAAGGCAAAAGGAAATACGTGTAAGCACTTACTTTGGTTGATAAAGTTGTTTCCCAGAATGTTGTGGGTTACCAATTTTGATAGTGCTGTACATATATACCAGAATTAAACATTAAATAAATAGATGGTGCATGGTGGGAACCAGGTTTCTTATTGCTGGAGTAGGAATTTACAGATGAGCAAGGGGAGGAAGATAGAACTCTCCATGTGGCAATGGATTAGCCTTGGGGACATCAGTAAAAACCATGTTTAATTAATATGAATACAGATAGTTGCATATAGAAACTTTTTAGATGTGTGTGTGTGTGTGTGTGTGTGTGTGTGTGTGTGTGTGTGTGTGTATGGATATATATATATC
>NW_011888910.1:1506721-1509157 GCF_000151845.1 Pteropus vampyrus
GTTTTCTTTGCTGTACAGAAACTTTTTTGCTTTTTAGTTCCACTTGTTGATATTAGCTTTTGGTGTCAAATCCAAAAAATCATCACTAAGACTGATATCAAAGAGTTTATCGCCTACGTTTTCTTCTAGGAGTTTTATGGTTTCAGGTCTTACATTCAAGTCTTTAATACATTTTGAGTTAATTTTTGTTTATGGTATAAGATAGTGGTTCAGTTTCATTCTTTTGCATGTAGCAGTCTAGTTTTTCCAACACAAATTTATTGAAGAGACTGCCCTTTCCCCATTGTATATTCTTGACTTTTTGTCATCATAAATTAATTAACGATATATATGTGGGTTTATTTCTGGGCTCTCTATTCTGGTCCATTGATCTACGTGTATGATTTTATGTCAATACCATACTGTTTTGATTACTATAACTTTGTTATATAATTTAAAACCAGGGAACATGATATCTCCAGTTTTGTTCTTTTTTCTCAGGATTGTGTTGGTTATTTGGGGCCTTTTGTAGTTCTATACAAATTTTAGGATCATTTCTTCTATTTCTGTGAAAAATACCATTGGAATTTTGATAGAGATTACAATGAATCCTTAGATTACTTTGGGTAGTATGGAAATTTTAACAATATTATTTGTCCCAATCTACAAACATAGAACTTCTTTCTATTTATTTGTATCGTTTTCAATTTCTTTTAGCAATGTCTTATGGTTTTCACCTCTTTGATTAAATTTATTTCTGGATATTTTATTTTTTTTGATGCAATAGTAAATAGGATTGTTTTCTTAATTTCTCTTTCTAATTGTTTATTGTTAGTACATATAAATGCAACAGATTTCTGTATATTGATTTTGTATCCTGCATGTTTATTGAATTCACTTACTAGTTCTAGCAGTTTTTGGTGGATTCTTTAGGGTTTTCTATATATACTATCATGTAATCTGCAAATAATGACAGTTTTACTTCATACTTTGCTGTATGGATACCTTTTATTTCTTTTTCTTGCCTAACTGCTCTGGCTAGGACTTCCAAATCTATGTTGAATAAAAGTGGCAAGAGTGAGCATCCTTGTCTTATTCGTTAATAATAATGTATCAATATTAGTTCATTCATTCTAATAAATATCTCATACTAATGTAAGATGTTAATAATCGAGGAAACTGAGCGTAGGGTATATGGGGACTCTCTGTACTATCTTCTCCAGTTTTCTGTAAATCTAAAACTGTTCTAAAAATTAAAGTCTCTTATATGTAAAAAAACCAAACAAACCCCAAAAACCTTTGTAAAATTACAATCATGATTTTTAAACCCTGATTTTATTCAAGGGAAATGTAGTTATGAGCTTTTGTACACAGGCACACCAGAGAGACATTGTTAGTATTTGGAAACTGGTGTCTGGAGCTGGCACTTTCCAAGTTCTCAGTCCGTTGGGTCATTCTGTGGCTTCATGAGGCTGTAGAGCAAGACTGGACTCTCAGAACATAAGCGACCTCAAAACAACTGCTGGGAACTTCTCCTTAGACCACCCATATTGCACAATGATGGGCTTCTTTGCTTTCAAGATGCTGACAATTTTCTGACAAGGAGAGGCTCACTCATGGCTTCTGGAACTGAATATTTGCTAGTAGGCATGGACTGCCTTATATTTGGGACATTTACCTGGGAAAGTGTAAAGTTCCATCTCAAGTTTGTTATTTCAGAACCGGCCTTTGAACACTAAAGAATTCCATTGACTTCAGGTAATTTTATTTTCTATCTCCAAGGGGAAACTGTCAATAATTTACATTGTACAGCTTTGGTTACCTAATAACTCTGGATTTTCTGCTCTAAGGAAAATGAGTAGCAAACTGTCTTTTTGTTTTTTAAAGAAAGAAAAAATCCCTGCTCCTCTCAGTTGGGGGTGGTAGAGATAGCTCTGGCTGGCTCAGGGGAACACCTTCCTGAGGAAATTAGGTGGAGGGAAGTTTGTATGGGAGAGCCGGCCTGGAGTGCCAAGATGCTGGAATTCTCCCTTCTCCAAACGAATTATTGCTTGCATGGACAGCCAGGTAAAGTAAGGATAGAATCCCCTGACAGCTACAGGGCAGGCAGCTTTTTTGAGAAAAAGATTGTGCTTGTTTGCCTTTAAAAAGGAACTAAAAATGCTCAGAGCATTTTGAGTGACTCATACCAGCCTGATGTATTTGTAAATATCTTTCCTTGGAGAGATTTAAACAGGAAGCCTGGAAAGTCTGTTTCCCCAGCACATTGCACTAGTGGTTGAATTCTGCTTCTGAGGAAAAGCAACAGATACATTGATTTTCAATCTCATTTGAGGTGGTACCCCCAAACCATCAAAATTGCCCAGGAAGGAGGTGACAAAGTGAAATTTGGAGAAGGGCTCTGCTTAATCATGGTGAATTACAAAGAAAGAGTCCTCTTCCGTAGGTCGAAGACCA
>NW_011888910.1:1510147-1515356 GCF_000151845.1 Pteropus vampyrus
CCTCTCCTCTCCTCTCCTCTCCTCTCCTCTCCTCTCTTTTCCTCTCTTCTTCTTTCATTTGAAAGAATTGGACGTTTGCCCATCCAGACAAAGCTGGCTCAGGATGGAAAAGCTCAGAGAGGAAGCAGTGTGAGGAGACTGGAAATAGCAAGAATCCGGACACACTTTGGTTTTCAGTCCTTAATTTGGGAGAGGAAGAAGTCGTTTTTCTGCTCCTGGCCCAGATCTGGGTAGAAGGGTGTGCCATTCTCCCCTCTGGCTCTTGGGTGGCCTGGACAAGAGTCCATGAGCTGTCCTGCCACATGGCAGCTGGCACAAGCCTGCGCCCCCCTCTGCAGGCATACAGGCTCGCACTGTTAAGGATTAGGTGGAACATATGCATGTAAGATGCTTATGGCTTTTTCCAGACACAAGGCCACTTTCCAGCCTGAGAAGCAGCTTGGAGGAACCAGGGTAATTAGATGGAGTCTCATGCTGGGAGGGATGGAAAGCTAAGTGCTCAACTGAACCCAAACGCTTTAATCACCTTCCTTTCCTCTGCTGCCTTCTCTCTTCTCATCCTGTTTTCTTTCCCGTTTCCTACTTTTCTTTTTTCTCCATCTGCTTCCTGTTCACTTTTTTCTTTCTTTATTTGTCCTCAACTTCTTTTTCTTGCATCTTTCTCCCTTTTGTTCTACTTTTTGCTTCCCTCTCATCTCTTCATTTCCTCCCTACTTTCTTTTACATTCATTGCGATATTCTTCGTGCTTCTTTGCACTTATTGCAACTTTTTTTTCCTTGATTTGTCAGCTGAAATGGATTGCAGTTCTCATGGAGACAAAATGTGTTATTGAAAACCAATGTATGCCTTTATATTGCTATAAAGAGATAGTGGTGTGAGAATACAAAAGGAATAAGTGCTACCATTGACTGAGTACTGCTCTTAATTTTTCTAACGGCCCAGCTGAGCTGCATGATGGTTTCTGTTTTCCAGGTTGGGAGACCGGCCTTAGCTACCAGTGTTGTACAAAATGTTAGAGTGTGAAGTTGAACCCAACTCTTCCAATTCCAAGGTTTCTCTTGCTTTATACAACCTTTTGGATAATGGATAAAGTAGCCACAAATGTTGGGTGGGGGAAGTGTTTCTGGTTCAGTCCAAACATCTAAAGCAATGTTCTCCAACTTTTGCATGTACCACAGTCAACCTGCTGGGGCGGGGCCTGAGAATGTGCATTTCTAACAAGTGCTCAGGTGCTGCTGCTCCTGCTGGCCTGGCAACCACACTTTGAGAACCACTGGATTAAAAGGCATTGACTTTAGAGTTAGGCGGCTAGTCAGAACTAAATCTCGGGTGGTAGGAAATATTTTCTAGACACTGCTGTGAGTACAGAGTGTATAAGGGAAGTGTTTAAATAGTTTAACCCTGTCTCACTTCACAAAAGGCTTGAGAGTGAGTGCCTTAGAAAAGTATTCAGACTATAAAAATGAAAAAAGTTAAAGAAGTCAAATGAAGGAAAAATAAAGATAAGAGTTTAATACAAACAGTTGGAATACAATAAGAATACATTTTCCTCTTTGTCGGCAGAGCTATAGGGACTTCTCTTTATTTTCCTAGTTGATTGTGTCCTGTTATCATTTTGAGAAGAGGACCTTTGAATTTTATCCCTTGAATAAAATTCTTTTCTCAAACTGCCTCCCGACTTAGGAGAATGTCTCCTTATTTAGACAATTTAGAAGATATGAGTTGATTAATCTTTATCTTTTATAATCTGTAAAAACTAGCAAAATAGCAATTGTGCAAGATGTAGCAATTCAGTAACTTTATTTGTTGGATATCTATCACTTGCATGTCATCAAAAAGAAATCTAAAAAATATAGTAGAGAGGCTCACAGAAAAGCTGAAATAGGATTCCTGTTTTCAAGGCACTTGCAACCTAATTTGGAGAAAAAGATCTACCTATAAAACAAGAGAATAATTGTATACTTTAACAGAGTTCAAAGATTCTAAATGTAGCAGTTTACAAAAAGAAGAGGTCAGAGTAGGTTAATGTAGGAACAAAAGAATAAATTGAGATTTGAGAAGAGGAGAAGAAAATTGAGAACATTTTGAAGAGTTTTACCATAATTTAGATACAAAAGTTAGTATATCTTTGTACAAACAAACAAAAAAACCCTAACAACTTTATTTGAAACATATACGGCTGTGCATGGTGAAAAAGAGATCTGTGTTTGCCATTGGAAATGGATTGAGTTGTGAGTTTTCCATTCACTACTATGGGACCTTGCGCCAGTCATTCGACCTCTTTAAGTCTTGGTTTCTGCAAAAATAAAATGGGGATTTCTAGTACCTGTTTGCATCAACTGACCTTCAGTCAGGAAAACAGATATCAATATCTGAAGCAAAAAAGGCATTTAAACTGGGAATTAGGTGCTTAAAAAAACACAAGAAAGACTGGGAAAATAAAAGTTGGAAGACATGCCACTAGCTTTCTGGTTTGCTGGCAGAGTTGTGAGAGTCAGGGGGTTGCTGCTTCCACCCAGAGGTCAAGAAACAGGATTAGTGCTGGCAGGACAATTCAGGGGCCTCGCTTCAGCAAAAGCTCCCGTTACCAAAACCTGTGTGTGGCTGCTGCTACTGCTACAGGAAGAAAGTCTTCCAAATCTAATGAGGGCATCATATAGGCAGAAACTGAACTAGAGCCCGGTAGGCAAGGTAGTTGAGAAAGTGCAGTGACTAGACTTCTAGCCCTGGAGAATTCAGGAAAGAGACTAGGAGTTAAAGATGAGAACAAATGCCGACAAACAGTATGCAGCCCATCGAAAGGGTAATTGAAAGCTGTGGGTTGTGGAATCAATTTAGAAGATTGTGACCAGCAATAAAAGAATCAGATGGACAAAACAGAAAATAACAGTGCATTGCACAGAGTAATATTTGAGAGCATGTGTGTGTGTGTGTGTGTGTGTGTGTGTGTGTGTATGTGTACGATATGTATACTAGGTCATGATATATAAAGGTCAAAAAGGTTTGGAAAACCCACAGAATAAAGAATCAATTAAATGAAACGATTTGTGCACTTTGTAAATTGTAGAGAGCAAAGCAAACATTTTGAATTAATAGCACATTTGCCTTTCCTGAGGCCCATATGCCCTTTTTACTCAACCTCAGTGCTTCATCTGTAGTGTTAAGATACCACCTGTCTGCCCTGGCAAGTACATTCAGAATTCCCTCACACTGGTAGATACCCACAAAATGAAACCAACGAGGACAGAAAATGGAGATTAGTGTGTTAAAGGGAAAGAGAAAAATTAAAACTGGCATCGGTGTTTGTTTTCTTTAAGGTCCAGCCTAACCTTCCTGGCATGCTTAATTAGCAAAAATGCCTGCTGGTATTTACCTGGGGAAGAAAAGAAGCTGAATGATGTATGGAATAGCTTTTAAAAGACACACTGAACACCTTACTCATAATAACAGTCTGCTTCCAGACTGAGCCCCTTTCAAAGAGCAGGTTCCCTGGGCACACTCGTTACCAACATCTGGGAACTGAAAGGATACTTCAGGCTTGGAAATTTTATTAACTGAAAAACCATCTTGGACTCTTTCTTTGTAGGCTATATTATTTCAAAGATTCTCCTATCTTTGGAATGGGTTGAATTTCCTTTTGCTTGAGGGTAAATGAAATTTTAAACTGGGTAAAAACTTAATCATTTTATTTTTTTCTGGTTTAGAAATTCCTCCTTATCTCTACTTCTCCTTTTTTTTTTTTTTTTAAATTGCCTGTAAGAAGCAGTCCACGATAGAATAACTGGTTTCCTGGAATAGCAAATACATAATAAAAAGAGCACCATTCATCCTAACAATTTACTGGTTGTTCTCTGAGCCCTCTGGGAGGTGGCTGAATGTTGTGACGCTTCTCTTTATAGCAAAGGATGTATGACAAGGTGATAGGATCCAGGTCAACGCCAAGTAGGAATTCAAAACCGAGGCGTGTTTACTCTACAGAGAGCAGTATTTTCTGCTTCCCAACCAACTTAGGTGAACAGAGAACAGCTATCAGATCCGGCTGTGCTTATCAAAACGTACCTGTGCTATGTTAGTGTTCATCCCCAGGCGGCAGGGAGGCCAGGAAATGAGAATGTTCTCTTCTTGCCACCGGGAGAGCTGAAGATTATTCACAGAGGTGTGGATTGGCAAGTGGTAGATGGTAGGATGGGGATCATTTGGGGGTAAGGAGTGTAATGAGATGTGTGAAAATAATTTGGAGCATTGAGAAAAATGAGTTCAGGAAGCATGATGAGTAATTAAAGAAGTCAGAAAACTTTTGAATATTTGTGTAGGATTAGAATATGAGCCAGGAAAGGTTGATTCTGGTTAAAATAGATTTGATCAGAATATTCCCTGAGTAGTTTTACGGGATGTCTGAGAGAGAATTTAAGGCCTTTGGGAACTAGAGAAAAATTTTGTCAAATTCAGAGTGCTCCAAGGAGCTGTCTTTTGAAATTAGAGTAAAAGGAAATAAAGGAAGAAATTTCCTATTTGTTGACATTTCAGAGTCTATTCTTCCTTCCTTCCTTCCTTCCTTCCTTCCTTCCTTCCTTCCTTCCTTCCTTCCTTCCTTCCTTCCTTCCTTCCTTCTCTTCGTCTTTCTTTCCTTAAAAAAATCTTATTTTACTACCCCAACAATGTTATGATTCTTCCTATTTAAAGATAAAATTTTAAATTTCCAAGAAATTAAGTAGCTTGCCTATGTTTATACAACTATATGGAAAAGAAAGATTAAAATCGAGCTTCCCCTAACTCCCAAACTTATGTTCTTTCCAAAACATTACCCTACCTCTCTTCCAGAAAATGGAATGGAAAATGTCTGTGGAAACCCAATTACTGTTCCAAGCTATATTGCATAGTGACACTGTGCTTATAGTTATCTTTGTGAATGCAGTCTGTGCTCAAAATTTTCTGGTTATATGTTCCTGGGAGAGGATTTTGTGGAGGCGCAGCCCTGCAGGAGAGGTGAGAGGGAAAGGCCATGATCTAAAGGGCACTGTCTTGGAATAGAAATTCCTTGGCCACAATCATTGCGAATACCAGGCAGTCCTGTAGTTCAGTGGTGGTACTTTAGTTTCTTTAGAGTTTCTTGTAGGTGTCTGCTGTACGATTTAGGCTAGAGCTAACCAGGGCCAGCTATATAATTTGCAGAGCCCTGGGGAGAATAAAAATGTGGGTCTCCTTGCT